>NC_065445.1:84926236-85236506 GCF_917563875.1 Diabrotica virgifera virgifera | reverse complement strand
TATCATTGAATAATTTATAAGTTTCCAAATTACGCGCATTTAGATCAGTAAATTGCAATTTATTGTGTATAGTGCAGTCACTGAAGGTAAAAATCAACGATTATCTTCAATTTCGGTGAACCTTCATCGATTTTCACGAAAATTGGTCAGTGGTTAGAGGATACGTCAAGAAACAAAGGTGACATGGTAACACATTGCGCCTTTACCCTGAGGGTGGATACCGCCCCTTCTCGTGGGTGAAAATTATTTTATTAAAAATAACTGCACAAATCAATAAAAGAACAAATTAAAAGCAAAATTGATTATATAAAGTTAATAAAATAAGTCAATACTTTTGAAGTTATTAAAAATCAAAGATTTTAATTATTCGTGAAAAAATGCATGTTATGAAGCGGTTTTTCGTAAATCACTGAAAAACTGTAAGTTTTTACAAAAAAGATAATAGTAGTTTAATTCGTATAGCTTATATTCTAAGAATAAACTCTTAAATCACGCGCTTTTCGATTATAGAGCTACAACCCCTTCGCAAGAAAACCATCCCATATTCCCGGCTTAAGAGAGAGTTGTACTTAAAATAATTTAAATTAATTATTTGGCGACTACATCTCATTTAATAATTTATGAGCTTGCAAAATTACGCATCTCAATTATTGAATTGCCATTTTCTTTCTATAGTGCAGTCACTGAAGGTAAAAATCAACTATGACCTTCGATTTCGGTAAATCTTCATTCATTTTCACGATTAACAATAACAACTTGGGGTTTTAACCTGGGGTATATGTCACCCCTTCTCGGGGGTGAAAATTACTTTATTAAAAATAACCCCACAAATCGAGAGAGGGACAAATTGTAAGCAAAATTTGTTATATAATGCGATTAAAATAAATCAATACTTTTTGAGTTATTAAAGATCAAATATTTTAATTTTTGTGAAAGAAATTGCATGCTTTAAAGTGATTTTTCATAAATAACTCAAAAACTGTAAGTTTTTACAAAAAAGTGTTTATCACTAAAATTGAAGCTAATAAAAAATATAATAAATTGCTTACTTGAAAAACCCTTTAATGTTAATTTAAAGTAAGTTATTGGTAATTAAATGTATATTTTTTTCTGCGACTGTTCAAATCTAAGGATTCAAGCTTAAATAACGCGAAAGAGATGCATTTTATAACACTTAGGTACTAAATACTTGTCAAAGTACTTAGAAGTACCTATCAAAAATTAGCTCCAGAAAAAGTTGATAGCATCAAAATCCGCTCATCAATTTTCGTGAAAATGAATGGAGATTTACCGAAATCGAAGGTCATAGTTGATTTTTACCTTCAGTGACTGCACTATAGAAAGAAAATGGCAATTCAATAATTGAGATGCGATCAATATTCCTATTTTTAACCCCACTAAGGTATCAAATTCCTGCTCAGTGGAACGAGCTCAAAATTTTTAGTTTGCGGAATATGAGAGCTCATAAATAGCTCATAAATCAGGGCTATTTGTTTTTTGATTTTTGCAAGTGGAGGGGGGGGCAGCTCAACACGGGTCACAATTGGGGGTTTAAAGGCACAGAACTCCCATAAAATTTTTATGTAAACATATTAAAAAAGAAGCCGCATCTCGAATAAAACTGGTTTATCGAAAAAATATTAAGAGGCAAAAAAGTTTTAAAAACATTGTTTTTAACTAATGTTACCACAATAATAATTTAATTGGAACGTACAAAAAAGTTTGGGGTGTTTAAGGGAACAAAACTCCCATAAAATTTTTATGGGGTGCACAAATTTAACTATAATTTATTTTTTAAAATGCCCCTGCCATGAGAATGCCACGTGACCATTTTCATTAAAAAATCTCTAATAGTTTTCGATATATCGGAAAAAATCGAGTTTTATCGTGTAACTTCAAAGAGCTGTAACTTTTTTGTGTGCATATTTGTACTTAGGTAAGTTAGGTTCAGTCTAACTATTTTTAGTCCCAGAATATGTGATTTAATTTATGACCTGTATTTTTGTTACACCCTGTATTTATGCCTTGGTGATATATCTCGAAATCATTGAGACAGTCATATTTTTCGCAGTCCAGTTCCATATTTTTGTCCCTCTCTTCACTGGGTTTATTGGCATTTGGCATATACTCGTATGTACCATGTACCTACTGTTAAAGGTCAGGAAGAAATAATTCAAGTTCACGACCTATAAATCTGGAAAACAATGTATCATTATAAATAACGGGCCGTAGAACCCTCACACCTTGATAAGAATACTTCATATTAAAAGTTTCTTCTTAAATTCTCATAAATAATTATAAATCTCTCTACAATATTAGTCCTGTCGCCAGGGGGGGTACAACGGCCTCCTTAATTCAGATGGACTTACCCAAGTTTTTTTTATATATTTTGACCCGTAGAATACGAATTTTTTGGGTAAAAGTTGATCCGGATGTCGATAAGATTGTTACAGACAAAGAACTTGAGGAATTACATAACAGCGATTTTTCGCAAAACAAAACATCTTTTTGTATTTTTTGGGTCATTTTAAGCAAAAAATATTCCTACAAGTTTTTTTGTAGAATGCATAGTTTTCGAGATAACCGCGGTTGAACTTTCAAAAAATCGAAAAATTGCAATTTTTGAACCCGAATAACTTTTGATTAAAAAATAAAGTAGCAATTCCGCTTACCGCATTTGAAAGTTTAAGTCAAATTATATCGGTTTTGATTATTTGCATTGCTAAAAATTAATTTTTTTATTGCTAAATAAAGCTATAAACACATAGTGTTTCCCGTGCCTAATACATGCGTTTTAACGCATGCTACGTAGAAATTGCCTCGATTGCACTTGTAGCTACTCTACCTACTCGTTCGATTTTAAATGAGAAATCATTGAAAACATCACTCACGCACTAGGTGTTTATAGCTTTGTTTACCAATAAAATAATAAATTTTTAGCAATGCAAATAATCAAAACCGATATAATTTGACTTAAACTTTCAAATGCGGTAAGCAGAATCGCTACTTTATTTTTTAATCAAAAGTTATTCGGGTTCAAAAATTGAAATTTTTCGATTTTTTGAAAGTTCAACCGCGGTTATCTCGAAAACTATGCATCCTACGAAAAAACTTGTCAGAGCATTTTTTGCCTAGAATGACCCAAAAAATACAAAAAGATGTTTTGTTTTGCGAGAAATCACTGTTATGTAATTCCTCAAGTTCTTTGTCTATAACAATCTTATCGACATCCGGATCAACTGTTACCCAAAAAATTCGTATTCTACGGGTCAAAATATAAAAAAAAACTTGGGTAAGTCCATCTGAATTAAGGAGGCCGTTGTACCCCCCTGGCGACAGGACTATATGTTACGTTTATATTAAATATATTTTATAAAAGTATGTAATTGAAAAATGTTGATCACCCACAAATTTAAATCATTCATACATGAATATCTAATAATAACCAAGGACTAAACTAAATAATATGGAAATGGAATGTTTTTACAGTAAATCAAACATTTTTATAAATAAATAAATATTCATTCTGCATATGCATACTTTCAAAATATTGTACACATTATACATACATAATATACATACATTAATATATTTCACATTCAATTTGTTTATTTGGCCAATTATCGACAAAATCATTAATATAAATCATCAGTAAATAAATACAAGTAACCAGAAAAAAGACTGTCCGAGGTGCCTTAATTCGTATGATTGCCCACTTAAACTGTTACATCGTGTCACTTAAACAGATTAAAAGAAACTATGTAGAATGTAGGGTGTCTAATTAAGAATAGAACATTCAAGTTTTATTATTTTTATAGTCACGTTGTTTGTAAAAAATATTGGCAAGTACTTAATTGTAATAGTTACCAGATCTATGTAGAGATACAGAATTAGACCAAAAAACATTTTCTACTTTACTTTTATTCGTCGGCTTCACTCACGTAGCGATATTTTCTAGCCGTCCTTTTCCACTAAAGTACTGAACCATATAATGTAACTATCAGTAGCATCACTAATGTGTATAGGCAACAGATTGTCCTTGGTTTCAGCCACCAGGTTATACCTACAACTCGTCTGAAATTCTACAAGAATCACGTAACCCTGTTGGTTATGTTGTTTATATGAATTCTCCAATTGAGGTTAGAATCCAGGGTTACCCTTAGACATTTGACCTCATTGTTTTTTTCTAGATCCTCCCCAAATTATTTCAGCTCATTCAGGCTTCATCTTATTATACCCTGGACTAGGAGGAGTACCTAATTCAAATTTACCCCGCCGTAATGTTTTTTTGTAATTGATCCAACCTAAGGCAGTTTACTCCACTGTTATGAAATTTTGACACTAATGGCATTTATGAAATTTTGACACTATTTGCATTTCATATGTTAATTAAATTATATCAGCGATTTTTTGTGTTTTCTGGGTACTTTCATTTTTAGATTCTTAGTCTGCTTTTATAGGCTATTGATTATGTACTGTAGAAAGGAACTACAACGTTAACGGGGTTTTATTATTTCATATGGTCAATGGATCTCTATATATGAAAAAACCGCGGAGTGCTACCATTTAAAGGGGTGCGTTTTTGAGAAATTTGTGAATTAATCCCTAGGCACAGGGCGAATTAGGGTGAGTTCTATGCACCTTTGGTACAAACACGTCTACAGGAAAGTTGCTCCAGGTTAAATTTGCTATCGAAAAATCACATTTTTAAGTCAAACATTATTTTTTTTACAAAAATATATTCAAAAGAAAAACAAGAAAAAAACACGAAAGATAGCAATTTTGTTTTTTGCCCCATAACTTTTTTCCACCGGGATATAGGTATAGGCATTGCTTCACAGAAGAAAATCCTCCATTCTTTTTCTTTAAAATGACGTTTGGTAGAAGTCTCTACAATTTCTAGTATCCAAAATATGATTTTTCAAATTTCTCCACTCACAGCGATTTTGGCCCATTTTCCTTGTTACTTCTCAAACATTGTTCTGTAACTTTTTTCTGTGTAGCTTTAGGTATATGATATGTTACATTTAATAGGAAGAAAGTCTTAGTAGACTTCCGCACCAAGCGACCGAGGCAGGAGACCGCGACAGGCGACAGATAGGCGAGGTCTCCCCACGACTGCTCTCAATGCAATTATATCAGGGTAGTTCTGCAGTCCGCGACCGAGACCAGCGACCAACTATCGTCTATTCGCGACCTATCTGTCGCCTGTCGCGGTCTCCTGTCTCGGTCGCTTGGTGCGGAAGTCTACCTTTACCTTTAAAATGGTCTATGGTAGAAGGCCGAATGACTATTTTTAAAAAAGATATGGTTGTTCAAATTTTATACTCTTAATGATTTTTGATATATTTTACGATTATTTTTAAATTTGTCATTATAACTTTTTTTATTGTATATTTAGGTATATACATTTTACAATAAAAAAGAAAGCTTATTTTCTTTACTTCTTTAGAATGGTTTATTGCAAAAAATTCTAGGACTATTTTTAGACAAGATATGCTTTTTCAAAATGTTACGTATACACATGCAATAGGTCCCACTAAGTTGGAACCATATGGAAAACTTTTTTTATTATTAACTTTATGAAAAAAAACTTATTCTTTATAAAATGCTCTGCATAGTCTAAAACCTCAGATGCAATCATGAGATATAAAATTTTAACGATAGAGTACAAGGCATGTCAAAAAATATGAATTTCGCTCAAGAGTAAAGTACCTTTATGTTTCACAATATCGAAAAGTGTTATTAAGAAAAGTGATTTGAAAAAAAATAAAAATTTTTTTTCTCAATTTAAGGATACTTTTAGATATATTACGGATATCTTGTTTCAAAATAGTCCTAGAATTTTTTGCAATACACCATTTTAAAGTAAAGAGAATAAGCTTTTTTATTGCATAAAGTATATACCTACCTAAATGTACAAGAGAAAAAGTCATAATGAGAAATTTAAAAAATAATCATTAAAAATATCAAAAAAATCATGAAAAGTTTAAAACCTTGAAAAAGCATAACTTGCTTAAAAAGAGCCGTATAATATTATACAATAGACCATTTTAAAGGTAATTGACTTCTCTTTCCATGTACCATAGCATGTACCTAGAAATGCGTAGGAGAAAGTTACAGAACAATGTTTGCGAAATAATGGGGAAACTGGCCCAAAAATGCTATAAGCGGTGAACTTTGAAAAATTCTATTTCGAAAACTATCAATCCTCGAGACTTTTACCAAACTTAATTTTAAATAGGAAGGATGGAAGTTATTGTTCGCTGAAGTAATACGTATACCGTATACCTATATCCTTTTGGAAAAAAGTTATGGGGCAAAAATATTCATGAATTTAAAAGATGATACTTCGATAGTAAATTTAACCTCGAACAAGTCTCCTGTAGACGTGTTTGTACCAAAAGTGCATAGAACTCAATTTAATTCACCCTGTGCCTAGGGACTAATTCACCCCTTTCTCAAAAACGCTCCCATTTAATTCGTAGCACTCTGCGGTTTTTTCAAATCTAGAGATCCATTGACCATACGAGACAATAAAATCCCGTTAACGTTGTAGTTCGTTTTAGCTCTCTTATTTTGAACATAACCAATAGTCTATTATATAAAAAATAGTTGTTTTTAGACCTCTTTAGCGATATATTACTATAATATATGTAATATTTATGGATTACCGTCGAAGGCCGACATGATCAACCAAAAAAGAAGATGTATTTGGTGGTTTTTCTAGTAACTTTCTTGGGTGTGAATCTGTCTTTTGAGTTTACTTGTCTTGGTTTAAAAACCGCGTATAGTAACTAATCACTATTACAATATCATCTATGAAACCCTGGACCATTTTCCAGACTATTGGTGACATTTCATCCCCTTGAAGGTATCCCTTAGTTGACCTCAGTTTTATGATACCTTTATACTTAATCATCATCAGTGGCATTACAGCTCTTTATGAGCCAAAGCCTTCTTCAGAACAATCCTCCATTTGCCCCTGTCTCTGGCAACTCTTCTCCATGTAGTCCAGGGCGAATCTGTTTTGAGATGGACGTTGAGAGGTGACTCAAATTTTTTTGCAGAAATTGCTTGAAAATAAATCAAATAATAATATTTGAGTTATCCTCCCTCTCAAAAAGGTCCGGAACATTGTTTAAATAATCAAAATATCAAAAATTGAAGGAAGAATTCGATTTTTTTCTTTGTTTTTTGATTATAACTTTAAAAGTATTCATTTCCGAGAAAAGTTGTACTGACATAAAAGTTGCGTAATTCAATTTACTACAATATAGAATTGGTTAAAAATTTAAAAAATAGTAACTGTTATATATTTAGTAGTTAAGATCTAAGGCTACTAATATCTACCTTAGTTACTAATGTTTTTATGTTTCTAGATTAATATAATGTTGTCACTGTCATTAATTATAATTGAATAAATACTGTTAACATGTCCATTTCTTGTATATAATATTGGCGACGAGATTAGTAGAATGGACATTAAAAAGCTAAAAAAAGTACGAGCCTGTTTACGAGGCACTCTGACAAAAACTGAAAACTGTTTACATGAACGAGAAATCACAAACGAACAAATTGAATCCAGATTACATACATTAGACGAAACCATAAAGAAATTTCAAAATATACAATATGATATCGAACAAGAAACTGAAGACGCAGATATAGAACAAGAAACACAAGAAAGATTTGAATTTGAAGAAAAATATACAGTGATAAAGACCAAACTCCTAATTTTGCGAAAGAAAAATGGATCAAACGACCAAGATGTTTTATGTAGTAAGAAAATTCAAAACATAGACCATAAGATACAATTACCAAAAGTTAATTTTCAACCATTACAAGAAACAGAAACAATTAATAACTTTACAAGGAGATTGACGGTATTTTTCCTATTAAATAACATCACAGATGAGCAAAGTAAAATTTACTTTCTATTATCTACGATCTCTCCACAACTTTATGATACTTTACATAATCTTTGTTCTCCGGAGGATCCAATAAATAAAAGATTTGAAGAATTAATTAAACTACTTGATGACTTTATTGATCCTAAACCTAGTTTGTGGGCTCAACAACATAAATTTGTTACACATTTACAACGACAAAATGAAACTGTTGCAACATACGCTGCAGAACTCAAGAAACTTGCTTCTAACTGTGAATTTAAATGCCAGAATTGTTGTAAGTCCACAATAGATGGATTTTTATCGTTACAGTTTATCAGAGGATTGCATGACAGCGAAATTCGAATAAAAATTCTGCAAGACAGAGAAATACACACATTCTCAAAATTAGTTCAGATAGCTACATCAATTGAAATGGGAAAAATAGAAAACAATAAAATATCTACAGACATACGTAATGAAATTGAAAAGGTAAACAAATTATCGACATCTGTAAAAAAAAAAGATCCCTCAAAGATCATGTACTTACAAGAAAAAACATGATAATATAACATTAAAAGACTTAAGGGGAAAATGTTTCAGATGTGGACAACCAGATCATAGGTCCAACGAATGTTGGGCCATTAAAAGAACTTGCCACAAATGTCAAATAGAGGGACACCTAGCAAACGTTTGTTTAAAAAGAAACATTGCAGTCCAGATTAATGATTGTACCAGTAATACAAGTGAAGAGTCTATCGGCGAAATAAACCTTGTTAAGGATGAACGATCTGAAAAATATACAATTACAATCAGTATTGAAAATAGGCCAGTTACTATGGAATTTGATACAGGGGCTACACTGTCTCTTATATCACTAAAATTGTACAAACAACTGAACATTCCAAAGAAAATTTTTAAAACAGACTTAATATTAAGAACTTACACAGGAGAAGTAATCAAACCTACTGGAGTTGCTTATGTTAAATGTAACTACAAAAACCAAACCTTCTTCAGCAAATTATACATTATAGCTAAGGACGTTGATCCTTTATGCGGACGTAACTGGATGAAAGAAATAAATATTGAATTGGCAGATGTACGAAGACTACAAACTGTTGAAATACCCAAATTAGACCAACTTCTTGAAGAATTTGCAACATCAGTATTTAGGTCAGACCTAGGAAAAATACCAAATTTCAAAGCTCGTTTAAACTTACAGGAAAATACACAACCAATTTTCATTAAGTCTAGAAGAATTCCATACGCTTTAAAATCGAAAGTAGAAGCAGAAATAGAACGGCTAAGTTCTGAAGGTATAATAACAAAAATCGACCATAGTAATTGGGGTACACCCATTGTACCTATTGTTAAACCTAATGGGAGTATCAGACTATGTGCCGATTACAAAATAACTTTAAATAGAGTTATTAAAGACGAAAAATACCCGATACCTATCATAGAAGATATTTTTGCCAAAATGAATGGGGGTAAATTATTTTGCACATTAGATATTAAACAAGCTTACCTTAATATGGAGATGGACGAAGACAGCGCCCAAATACAAACTTTAAGCACTCATATGGGAACATACAAAGTAAACAGACTGATGTTTGGTGTAAAAGTAGCTCCCAGTTTATGGCAAAGATTCATGGATAATTTACTTAAAGGTTTAGAAGGCGTACAATGTTTTTTTGATGATATAATAATTCAAGGATCAACAGAAGACCAGCTATTACTAAGATTAAGAGAGGTACTTACCAAGTTAAAAGAAAATAACCTACGGGTGAATAAAGAAAAATGTCAATTTTTTAAAAAGAACATAAACTATTTAGGACATAAAATTGATAAAGATGGGCTCCATAAGAACAAAGACAAAATTAAAGCTATAATAGGTATGGAACGGCCTTCTAATATAAACGAATTGCGAACTTTTCTGGGTATGGCTAATTACTACAACAAATTTATTGCTAATCTTGCATCTATATCAAATCCTCTAAATCAACTCTTGAAGAAAGATAACAAGTTTACCTGGACTGTGAAATGCGAAGAAAGTTTTAACAGAATTAAAACGGAAATGGCAAGTGAAAACGTATTAACACATTTCGACCCGAGAAAACCTCTAATCATAGCCACGGATGCTTCACCAACAGGACTTGGAGCAGTCCTTTCACACATAGTTGAAGACGGCTCAGAAAGACCGATAGCTTTTGCGTCAAGAACCTTAACCAATGCCGAAAAGAAATACAGTCAGATTGATAAGGAAGCGACTGCGATATACTGGGGTATAAAGAAATTTTTTCATTTTTGCTATGGGCGAAAATTTACTCTGATTACTGACCACAAACCGTTAACATCAATCTTTCATCCCCACCATAATCTACCAGAACTGAGTACAATGAGACTTTTTCATTATGCTCATTTTTTATCTGGATTTGATTATGATATACAGTACAGAACAAGCACAAAAATGCTAACGCAGACTTCTTGTCGCGGTTTCCTGTTGAGAACACAAATACATATGAAGTAGATCAACATGGCTTATACCAAATACAACAAATTCAGATATTAGAAATTAGCCCAGATATAATCGCTAAGGAGACAGAAAATGATATCGAATTACAGAAAATAATTAAAGCACTAAGAACAGGTCAATCTCTGAAACAATATGGATACAAAGACAATGAATTTACTTTACAAGATGACTGTATTTTAAGAGGAACAAGGGTCGTAATACCACATAAATTTCGTAAATTTATTCTTAACGAACTGCACGCGGGACATATTGGTATATTAAAGATGAAACAACTAGCACGCAGTCATGTCTACTGGAAAAATATTGATAAAGATATTGAAGAAAAAGTGAAATCATGTAGATCATGCCGTTTAGAACAAAATGAACCAGCAAAGACACATTTACATCACTGGGAAGAGCCCACAGGTCCCTGGCAAAGAATCCATATTGACTTCGCTGGACCAATTTCTGGTTCTCAACTATTCATTGTGGTAGATGCATATACCAAATGGGTGGAAATTATATCTACAAAGGTAACAACTAGCTCGTGGTGTATACAAACGCTAAGACAAATATTTGCCACGTTCGGAAATCCATATGTGCTGGTATCTGACAACGGCCGACAATTTGTTTCAGCAGAATTTAACAAATTTCTATCCAATTGCGGTATCACCCATAGAACTATTGCTCCATATCACCCAGCAACGAACGGTCAAGCAGAACGATTTGTACAAACTATAAAAAGGACCCTGCGCAGCTTAGCGGGGGAGAGCAATAGCTTAACTGATAAACTATTTAAAGTACGAACACGTTTACGTCGTACACCAGGTGTTAACGGTTTCACCCCGTATGAGCTTATGTTCGGACGAGAAATTAGAACGGATCTTCATGCAATGTTAAGAAAACCTTGCAAACACACAACTTCCTTTCCATCAGACAGGCCTACACCTGGTAGGGAATTTGCCTTGGGAGACAGAGTTCAGGCTAGAAAGTACTGCAGTGATCAACGATGGGTATTTGGAAAGGTAATCAGACGCATAGGTTACTTACATTATGAAATACGAACAGATGATGGTCTACTTTGGAAACGTCACTTAGATCAGCTGCTGCCAGCACCTCTAGTCTTGTAGTTGGGAATTGGGGCGGAGGACTGTTATATATTTAGTAGTTAAGATCTAAGGCTACTAATATCTACATTAGTTACTAATGTTTTTATGTTTCTAGATTAATATAATGTTGTCACTGTCATTAATTATAATTGAATAAATACTGTTAACATGTCCATTTCTTGTATAAAATAGTAACCCTAGTTGCAAAATAGCAATAATTGCGAAAAAAACATACAAAAACAAGTATTCGCATTTTACGTTTTTCAACCATTTATGCTACACTTAGGAGCTTCATATTTCCCCTGAAAAACTTTATGATACAGTAAAACAATACTGTAAATTTCATTAAGATCGGTTCAATAGATTTTGCAAAATAAATTTTGCAATACAGCTTTCGCAAAAAAAATTCATTTTTTAAAAATGTTACAGGACTGAAAGTAAAGCAGATAGCAAGTTGAATTTTTTTTTTGCTTATAGAAATGTACTATACCTTTCATTTGCAATTTTCAAAATTAAAATCGATTAATTACCACGGCGTCAGAAAGTTTTTGAAATAAACAATAATTTTTGGTGCTACGCGCAGGACAGCTGTGTTCCATTCACACAGGTTGATTTCCACAAAAATTTCTTCTAATCTTTATCTAATATATTACTTTCTTACTCTATATTTTGTTGTATTTTAATATTTTAATTCCACAAAAATCAAACTAATTTTATTATTGTTTGTGAAATATTGTTTAAACAATTGAATATGTTCAAAAATAATAAACTTTTATTATTTAAGTTAAAATATATGAACAAAGAAAGTTTTTGCTAATAAAAGTGTTATTTCAAAGGATAGAGTATGTGTTTTTATTTTGCAATAAACAAATTTATTTATTTATATCAAAATGTCATAAAAATTAAAATGTATCAATCATTATAAAAGGTCATTGAAATGCCCAATCAGAGCAACCTATCCGCTGTCCTGCGCGTAGCACCAATAATTAATGCTTATTTAAAAAAATTCCTGACGCCGTGGTGTTAAGCGATTTTAATTTTGCAAAATTGCAAATGAATGGTACAGTACACTTCTATGGGCAAAAAAATTTTCAACTTGCTATCTGCTTTATTTTCAGTCCTGTAACATTTTGAAAAAATGAATTTTTTTTACGAAAGCTGGATTGCAAAATTTATTTTGCAAAATCTATTGAACCGATCTTAATGAAATTTACAGTATTGTTTTACTGTATCATAAAATTTTTCAAGGTGAAATACGAAGGTCCTAAGTGTAGCATAAATGGTTGAAAAACGTAAAATGCGAATACGTGTTTTTGTATGTTTTTTTCAAAATTATTGCTATTTTGCAACAATTGTGAGTATTTCTTAAATTTTTAACTAATTCTATATTATAGGAAATTTAGTTACGCAACTTTTATGTCAGTACAACTTTTCTCGGAAATGAATACTTTTAAAGTTATAATCAAAAAACCAAGAAAAAAATCGAATTTTTCCTTAATTTTTTGACATTTTGTTTATTTAAACAATGTTCCGGACCTTTTTGAGAGGGAGGATAACTCGAATATTATTATTTGATTTATTTTCAAGCAATTTCTGCAAAAAAATTTGAGTCACCTCTCAACGTCCAAATGTACTAATATTTTTACAGATCCGCCTTGGTCTATTAGGAGCTTCATATTTCTCCCTGAAAAACTTTATGATACAGTAAAACAATACTGTAAATTTCATTAAGATCGGTTCAATAGATTTTGCAAAATAAATTTTGCAATACAGTTTCGCAAAAAAAATTCATTTTTTCAAAATGTTACAGGACTGAAAGTAAAGCAGATAGCAAGTTGAATTTTTTTTGCTTATAGAAATGTACTCTACCTTTCATTTGCAATTTTCAAAATTAAAATCGATTAATTACCACGGCGTCAGAAAATTTTTGAAATAAACAATAATTTTTGGTGCTACGCGTAGGACAGCTGTGTTCGATTCACACAGGTTGATTTCCACAAAAATTTCTTCTAATCTTTATCTAATATATTACTTTCTTACTCTATATTTTGTTGTATTTTAATATTTTAATTCCACAAAAATCAAACTAATTTTATTATTGTTTGTGAAATATTGTTTAAACAATTGAATATGTTTAAAAATAATAAACTTTTATTATTTAAGTTAAAATATATGAACAAAGAAAGTTTTTGCTAATAAAAGTGTTATTTCAAAGGATAGAGTATGTGTTTTTATTTTGCAATAAACAAATTTATTTATTTATATCAAAATGTCATAAAAATTAAAATGTATCAATCATTATAAAAGGTCATTGAAATGCCCAATCAGAGCAACCTATCCGCTGTCCTGCGCATAGCACCAATAATTAATGCTTATTTAAAAAAATTCCTGACGCCGTGGTGTTAAGCGATTTTAATTTTGCAAAATTGCAAATGAATGGTACAGTACAGTTCTATGTGCAAAAAAATTTTCAACTTGCTATCTGCTTTATTTTCAGTCCTGTAACATTTTGAAAAAATGAATTTTTTTTACGAAAGCTGGATTGCAAAATTTATTTTGCAAAATCTATTGAACCGATCTTAATGAAATTTACAGTATTGTTTTACTGTATCATAAAATTTTTCAAGGTGAAATATGAAGGTCCTAAGTGTAGCATAAATGGTTGAAAAACGTAAAAGGCGAATACTTGTTTTTGTATGTTTTTTTCAAAATTATTGCTATTTTGCAACAATTGTGAGTATTTCTTAAATTTTTAACTAATTCTATATTATAGGAAATTTAATTACTCAACTTTTATGTCAGTACAACTTTTCTCGGAAATGAATACTTTTAAAGTTATAATCAAAAAACCAAGAAAAAAATCGAATTTTTCCTTAATTTTTTGACATTTTGTTTATTTAAACAATGTTCCGGACCTTTTTGAGAGGGAGGATAACTCAAATATTATTATTTGATTTATTTTCAAGCAATTTCTGCAAAAAAATTTGAGTCACCTCTCAACGTCCAAATGTACTAATATTTTTACAGATCCGCCCTGGTCTAATGCTCTAATTCCAATAGATTTCAAATCATTTTCTAGGTTGTCTTGGTACCTAAGTCTCGGTCTTCCTCTTGTTCGTTGTCCTATCGGCCCTCTTCGGTCAATAACTTTTCTGACTACGGCATCTTCCTCTCGTCTGACTACATGACGTGTCCATCTAAGGCGTGCTTAGACAGTAGCTTAGTAACTTAATGAATTTTACAACGTCAGGTTCTCCAAAACTTCTATACCTTTATACGTATCTGAGGATATTATCCCCTGGAGTTTTTGATGAGTTCCTGAATGCGGCCGAAAATGTTTTAGATTATATTGTGTAATACTTCGTATAATATTTCCTTTTTTTTAATTACGTGTGCTTATTTTATGCCACACCCTAAATAGAAATAAGTATTTGATTTCTTCGTCCTATTAAAGAGCAGTATAGTTAAATTCTTTTTAGGAAAATATCCACTAAGCCAAGCAATAAAAGAACAAAAATCAACTACACATTATGAACGTAATATACATTACTTTACATACATTGCTACAGAGAAGGTTCCCATTGATTTAAATCTGGTGGGATGTAGAGTAATATTTTTAGTTTATTTTATGTGCTATTATATTGAAAACTTAGTCTTTTGGTAGCAGTTGCCGCTAGGGCATCCCTGCCATTTCGTTCGTTGCAATCCGTGACTGCACGCCGGGGTTTGTCCTGGTTGGGTCAGAGAGAGCAGCATATGTGCCTCCTGATTAGAGACTAATAAGTTTCGAAACCGGTAGAGGTGCTTGCTGCACTCTCTGACAACTAGAACTAGAATATAGTGCGGCTGTAGTTTCGTGTTGCAACGAAATTGAAAATGGTTATTCATTTTTTATTTACATGTCTACTCCGATTGGAGCACGAAGGGAACCATTCTCGTTGGAACTGTACCGCGCTGAGCAGATGGGACGTGAATTATAAATTGTAAAATTCCCTCATCTTCTTTAGTCTCAGCATCCGTTATGGCTTGCAAATTGTAGAAGCCTCGAAGGTGTAACCAGAGAAGGTTCCCATTGTTTTCGGTCTGGTGGGATGTAGAGTAATATTTTTAGTATTATTTTATGTGCTATTAGATTGAAAACTTAGTATTTTTTTAATATACATACATTACTTCAAAAAATCGTTTTCATTTACCCACATTTTATAGGGTCAATAGCGTCTTGACAGTAGTGATTAATATAAATATAAATATAAATATACCAAACGACGTCAGATCTGGACTCATGATCCCCTTCCTCCTATCGTATACCATCGTAATAAGCGAAGTCCCCATTCCTTCTTCTCTACGACGTAGTTTTTGGATGTTCCCTAATATCACATGTTCTGCCCATCTTAGTCTATAAGTCTTTGTGACACTAGATTTTTCTTTCCCAACATAGTATCTCATTCGCTCACACTCTCTGCAGGAGTCATAATATGTAACTTTAAGGATTTTGCGTTACAATTCTATTCCCTTTTAATTTCACTTTAACGTGTACAACAATAATTGTAACTAACTTTTTATTGAATAAACCTATCTGGTACTAAAAGCAACCAACCCACTCTTAACAGCCACTGTTTAATTACTTTTTACACCTAGAAGTGCATATAAACTGACGTAATTCTAAAACACTGTTACGAAATGCAAATATTAAAATATAAAAACAAACACAAAATATTTAATTTGAAATTCGAACTCAAAAGAGATATCGGCATTTTATTTGGCTAAGTGATTTAAGAAAACAATAGATACTGTAAACACAAACACGCAGAATGTTTATATTAAGTAAATATAAACATATCTGGAATTTTAAGTAGGTATTATGAATTTTATATGCCCACAAACTTCTGATAGGTGATGAGAATATAAAAAATGTTTATATAAGCAATACTTGAGATCGCTTCTGGTGTATGGATTTGCACATGACCACACATAAATAGTTATTAAACAGTAGTTTAACAAGTAATTTTAGTGTTGCTTATTTAAAAATAAAACTCTACAGGGCTGGCGAAGCTCCTTGATAGTCTGAGCCATTTTTCAAAATTTGAAATTTTTCGCGAGCCGCAATTAAACAATTATTTAAAAAGTGTAAAATAAGCATCACATTTTTCTCTCAGTGTTTTGATTTCACGAATTTTAAAGTGAAATAAAATGTAAAAATAAAATAAAAATTCCATTTTTATTCAGTTGCAATGCAAAGGCAAAACCGTCTTATTTTTCACTTAGAACAGGGAGCGCAGACCAGCACTCTAAATCGACGATTTTCGAATCTATTTGGAGTCATCATCAGAGAGCCGTAGGTTTGCTGCTCTCTGCCCGAAGTGACAAAATCACGAAATCTTATCCCAGAGACATATAAAAACATATAGCATAAGAGCTGTGAAACATTTTTGAGTAAGTATTTTAGGCAACCTGAAATTCTTTCAGGTGACTCTTCCATGATAGCCTAATACAAAAATGCCGGTCTGGCTGGAGGGTAGCAGTTATTTTCCCCAAAATATCCCCCCCCCCAAAATTAAAAAAAGGTAAATATTGTTATTAAAAAAATATCATTGACGTGACTTTAAAGTAAATTTAAATATTCAAATATAAAGAAAATAAACAGGCCAGGCGATTTGAGGGCGATTTTAACTCTGCAAGATGCATGCATGGGCGCCTCAGGATTATTTTCAGGGGGTCATCTGAACTTTAGAAGATTTCGTCTGAATCAGTACATACTATTAACGAGTATTGTGAGCGACAAGGTCTATGCGAAATGTTAAAACCCAACCTGTGATAATCCGGTATTGATACCTATTGTAACACAAACCCCCAGAGAGACATTACAGAGTTGTACTAACCTGTATCCAACATTCAAATAAAATTACCGAAGAAATGTTAAATTTTAAATAATTAGTTTGTTTAAATGATTTTACAAATTGATCTTAACAATGGTTTTTAGCAGTAAACAATCTCGCAATATAGTATTAAAAAAATACTTGAGTTCATCCTTTTTTTTAATTTAGGACTGGCAAAATAACAGCTATTTGTATAACAAGGAAGCAAAGTGCTACTTTTCCTCCCGAGAATGAAGTTTACTTCATTCAAGAATCATTCAAGGGAGGAAAAGTACAACTTTGCTCCCTACAATCAGGTCAGGAAATTAATACTTTCGGTAGAGGTATCTAGGTGGAAAAATATTTTTCAGTTACGAAAATAAGTAGACATTTTGTTTTGTGGGTTCGTCAATGAACACTATTTATCGATATACACAAAATAAAGTAAAACTTATTCCAAATCATCGTCATTAAATATTTTTGTAAAATTCTATCAAAAATATGATGTCTTTGTTTATAACTATAACATTTAAAAATAATTAAGAGAAATTCCTGCGGTTGACCTGAATACAAATTTACAAACAATTTTATATTTCCGGTAATTGCTAAGTACTTAGTAAGTGCATTTTCGTAGAATCATTAAATGGGGCGGGATCATTGTCACAATATTTAAATAACGGAATTAGTCATTCTTAAGCAGTATATTTTGTGGTTCTTTCAGCCAGAGTTTGTCGAAAAAAGTGTTGTGATATATTTAATACTTAATAGGTATATTTTCGTAGAATAAATAAATGCGGCGGGATCATTGTCACAATTAAATATTTAAATAACGGAATTAGTCATTCTTAAGCAGTATATTTTGTGATTCTTTGAGCCAGAGTTTGTTGAAAAAAGCGCGTTGTGATATACAATTTAGTATTTATCAAAGAACAATATGTGGCGGCCATGGGAAAGTGATATGCATTTACCTGACGAAAATGAACCTACGGATAATTTAGAAGATGAAGATGAAAGTGCGGGGTCAAGTACTCAGCAAAGGAAGAATTTGTGTGTAGCTGAGCAAAATATGGTGTTAGATGTATTTGACGGACTTTCTAAAAAAATGAACAGATATGAAGCTGTTAAGCAAACAGCGATATTAACCAAAATTTCTTGTGCAACAGTGTACCGTTTAATAAAGACAGGTTCGAAAAGTAGAAAAACAAGAAAGGATTTGGGAAGCTCTAAAAAAATTCAACCTCACCTCTTGGAACCTATTAGTGAGACAATATATAATATGTATGCAGCTAAAATTATGCCTAACCTAAACAATATCATGGCAAAATTAAAAGAAAAACATATGGTTCATGATTGTTCCACAAAGACTCTGGGACGATTTTTGACCAAAAATGGTTTTAAATATAAAACTGTCAATAAGAGACAAACCATAATGGAAAGTAGCCGCCTAATAAAATGGAGGAATGAATATATCGAAAAAATTTTACAATACCGCAGTGAGTGTCGAGAAATTTATTATCTGGACGAGACTTGGTTTGATTCCCACGAAACGATAGATAAAGCCTGGACAAACGGTTTAAGCAAATGCCAAATAGATGTACCCCATTCTAAAGGCAAGCGAATTTGCATATTACATTGCGGAGGACAACATGGATGGGTGAACGATGCGTTATTGTTGAGTTCCAAAAGTATTAAAGACAGTTCTCTAGACTACCACCAAGACATCGAAGGGACGCTTTTTGAATCGTGGTTTGAGAATACATTACTCCCAAATTTAAAAGCAAATAGCGTGATTGTTATGGACAATGCATCATATCACTCCAGATGCATTAAAAAAATTCCAACCAAACAGAGTAGAAAGGATGAAATTCAAGAATTTTTAATAGCCGAAGACCTATATTTTGAGGATCATTACACCAAAGATCAACTAATTCAGGTTCTTCATACAAAAGTCGTAACTAAAGAACATATTGTAGATAAATTAGCCACTAACAATGGACATACGGTTTTAAGATTACCTCCATATTACTGTGTGTTGAATCCCATAGAATTGCTATGGGCTCAGTTAAAAAACCATATCCGGAGGAACAACACATCTCCAAAAGATGCCCAAAGTGTTGTCGAACTAATAAAAACGGAGTTCAAAAATATCAGTGCTCAAAACTGGCAGCTATAGCTCAAAATGCTATAGAACATGTAAAGAAGATTGAAAAGGATTACATGAAAAATGTCCCAGCCTTGAAGAAAATTATTATTAATTTGGATGAGAGTGATGAAGAGAACGATAATGACGATGAGTTGGAATAACTTTTAAATCCAACTGGAAGATCCCAAATGAATGTGAATTTTCGAAGTGGCTAGTATATCATTTAATTTATGATAGTAAAAAGACCAATGGGTAACTTTTTGTGGCATCACATGTGACATGTAAGTAAATAAGAACCATTTTTTTCATACCTGTAAGTCTAATTTTAACCTGTTTTACTTTAACTTATGATGGTGTCATGTCCCCCAAAAGCTTTTTCCATGTAACAACGACGACTTTCGTTGCACAGTTTTTTACTTTTTTACAAAATATATACCTTTTACAAAAAATTTTGTACTTTTATTGTGAACAAATTTTACTTCTTTTATATAGTGATGTCCTAAAATAACGGATAAATTCATTTTCTACCTAAATTATAAGCGCATACGAAAAATCCTCAAATATACACAAGAATACACTTTCTCAATAAAATCATTTAACTACCTTCTTAACCCCCCAATGGTTAGCTACCCCTTTAAAGAGTTTAAATGAAGGCGTGTGATACGGGGTTTAAGATGGTTTTCAATTCTCTATTCAGAAATGTAATATTTTTATTTCTTACATAAAAAAGTCCTCGACTAAAATAGTTGTCACGATTGACTAGTATATTAGTTATCTGGTTGACAAAAAAGTAACATCGAATCTTTTTAAACATTTAGGTAAATGTCTCAAAAAGTAGCTATTATCCTTATGGGGTTAAGGGGGTATTTGAACGATTTTATTGAGAACGTATATTTTTGTGTGTAAAAATTGACCTGGTTCAGGAGTTTTCATCTACTTTATAATTATGTAGAAATTATATTTATCCGTTACTTTAGGACCTGGCTGTATAATATATTAATATTAAGTGTTCATTGACGAACTTGTTAAAAACCGAAGTACGGTTAATAAAAAAACTTGTAAATCCACCAAAGCAAAATTTTTATTATCGTAACTGAAAAAATATTTTATTTTGACAATCTTAATTTTGGAAAAAGGGTGAAGGTAAATTTTTCTAAATACTATATATAATACGAGGTAGTTTACTTAAAAAATAATCAGTATATCGATCAATTGGAAAAAACATTTAAGTACACAAATTATATAATAACTCGAAATTCAACACTTTTTCCGATAATTTTATTAGAATGTTGGATACAACTCTGTAAATGTCTCTCGGGGGGTCTGTATTACAACAGTTATCAATAGATACTTATTACCGGATTACCATTAAGCCGGGTTTTAACATTTCTCATAGATCGTGTCCCTCACAATATAAAATATACAACTATACATGCATAGCTATGTACATTCCTTCTAGACAGGGAGGTGCAGTTGTTATTTTGACAGGGTATTTTCTAATATTAAAAATAAATATTCCAAAAAAGACAGTTTTTTTGGTGAAATTTTTCAACTGCCAGGTGATTAAACAAATTACTCATGCATGTAAATGAAAAGCGCTATAGGTAAGCAGCAGTGTGAGAATGAGCATATACCGATAGCTGTTTTCGTCCCATATTGTAGCTGAGCGAGTCCGTTCGCTCGAGAAAAATCACGTGACCTGGCGGTACCCATGTTGTTGTGCCTCGAAACGTAATTATTATATATTATAGTTTCTTAAGTAACTTTTTATTAATTAAAGGAAAATAATACGTACTATACAATGGATTTTGCAAATATGATAGAAAAAGACAAATTTATTATTATAAATATATAGGTGGAAAAGCATAAAACTATAAACTAAATTAATTATGTGTCCGAATCTTGTACTTTTTCTTTAAACTCCGCATCTACGCTTAAATATTCATTCTCTTCTTCTTCGTCAGACTCCCCTCGAGACTCAGATTCCTGTTCTACATGATCTGTAAATAGTTGTAATATATATTTAGAATTGATTAAAAATTAATTAGTGATTAATTAATTGAGTTGCTACGTATTCTCTGTCCTTTTATACGAAGACGAAGCCTAGACAATCAAGGTCGCATCTGAAAAAAGACTTGCCATTGTTGAGATGTGGTGTTATCGAATAATGTAAAAAATATTATGGACACAACACGTAACAAACACGGAAACATTAAGAAAGATAAAAAAGGAAAAAGAAATACTCAACACTATGATGAAGGAAAGAAAAATGAGCTACTTTGGTCATATACTAAGAAATAAAAAACGTGATGTAATTGGTTATATAAGGAAAAGTGCAAGAAAAAAGAGAACCGGGAAGACGATGCATATTCTGGTTGAAAATTTTAAAGTAGTGTAGTGTTAAAAACAACAATAGAACTCTTCAGAATCGCTGCAGGCAGAATAAAATGGGCCGTGATGATCGCCATTGTCATGAAAGGATGAGGCACACGAAGAAGCAGAAAAGTGAGTTAACTAAAAAAAAGATTTCAGTTATAAAAAGAACATGTATGTAAGCTTACCTTCAGCAATATATCTGAAATTCTCTGTGGTTCGCTGATGAGCTATAGCATCATAAACTGACTGAGGCAAACAATCTCCGTCATACCAATTAAAATCTAATTTATGCATATTTAGTATCCATCCATTTCCGTTAGGTGTTAAAGAACTGGGGACTTGCAAATATGCGATTCGCTAAATTCTCGTGATATACTGAGTTATTAGCAGATGTCTCAATTCGGCTTTGCACGGAGGCAAAGTATGTAGATGGATCACACTTTTTCAATATTTTTTTAAAACGCTCATTTTTTTTAATAGACCTATAATTTGGGCAGAATGTTTGAAATAGTGCTGTGTTGATATTTGATAAATTTTTTGTACCATAAATTTCGCACACAAATTCTTCCAAAGTTTCGAAAATTTCATCGCGCGTACCGGTAACGTGGGCAACTCCAAGATCCGTTAATGCTTTCTGATAAATTATTTTTTTTTTAATATTTTAAACGGTCTTATCTTGCCATAAACTCGTACATAAAGATGGCTCTAATTACGTATGTAGCTTCGTTGTATTTATGTACCTTTTAGAATTTCCAGTATCATACTCCATAAAAATCTCCAGATCGTCACTTTGAAGATGATCCATGTTTCCAAGCATAATTATTAAAACATCTGTATCAGAAGTTTTAATAAGAACATTGGTCTTTGCTAATGTATTAAGCTTACATACGTGATGAACTATCTTCGTGTCGGCTTCTTCGTGATTTTCGCAGGTCATGTTATCGTCGATCGACATTTCTATACCATCATTATTTACAACATACGAATCACATAAGTCATAATTTAAATTTATTAATAAATTACCAATAAAAGGCACCATCTCATCTGCAGATCAATGTTCAATTAAAAATTTTACAAAACTCTGCTTAAATTTAATATTTTTTAATTCCTTGGCAAAATCTGTTAGTATCCATCCATTTCCGTTAGGAGTTGAAGAATTACCTATAGCCTTTTTCATTCACATGCACGCGTAATTTGTTTAATCACCTGGCCGTTGTAAAATTTCACCAAAAAAACCTGTCTTTTTTAGAATATTTATTTTTAATATTAAAAAATACCCTGTCAAAATAACAATTGCACCTCCCTGTCCGGAAGGAATGTACATAGCTATGCATGTATAGTTGTATATTTTATACTCGTTAATAGTATGTACACATCCAGATGAAATCTCCTGAAGTTCAGATGCACCCCCTGAAAGTAATCCTGGGGCGCCCATGCAAGTATCTTGCAGAGTTAAAATCGCCCACAAATCGCCTGGCCTGTTTATCTTCTTTATATTTTAATATTTAGATTTAGTTTGAAGTCACGCCAATGATATTTTTTGTAATAACAATTTTTGCCCTTTTTTAACTTTGGAGGGGGGATTTTTGGGGAAAATAACCGCTACCCTCCAGCCAGACCGGCATTTTTGTATTAGGCTATCATGGAAGACTAACCTGGAAAATTTTCAGGTTGCCTAAAATACCTACTCAAAAATGTCTCACAACTCTCGGACCAATAGACTTGGCTAGGGATATGCCACTCAATGCATTGTGGTGTAACGTCGACATAGGATTGAGTGGTCTAGCCATCTTTGTCAGTCACATGCGCGGGATCGCTTGGTTAAAAGAGATAGATAGACCACCGATCGACTGTTTTCATGCTGTTTCCGCGTTATGCTTTTTTGTTGAGTATGCCGAATCTAGGCTTAATAATATGTCAATGGCTTATCCCCGCATTGCAACTGACGTTTATGGAGTAGGTGACTAGCGTCATCTGGCAACTGAAATTCAAAGTAAGTTTTCAACCTAATAGAAACATTAATAATATTGAAAAATATTAAAAATATTACTAAAAGATTTTTAATTCAAAACTTATTGGTCCATTTCCCTGGTAACACCTCCATGGCTTCTAAAAATTGCAAGCCAGATGGATGCTGAAGCGAAGAAGACAAGAGGGAATTCAAAAAATTTACAATTCACAACCCGTCTGTTCAGCTGGTAAATTCCAACGGAAAATGACCTAGTTACTCAAAGGAGTAAAGACCAATATAAAAATAAAATAAAAATTCCATTTTTATTCAGTTGCAATACAAAGGCAAAACCGTCTTATTTTTCACGTAGAACAGGGAGCGCAGACCAGCACTCTAAATCTACGATTTTCGACTCTATTTGGAGTCATCATCAGAGAGGCGTAGGCCTACTGCTCTCTGCCCGAAGTGACAAAATCACGAAAGCTTATCCCCGCATAAAAACTTTGCCTTTGAAATAAAATGGTTCACATCGTTGTTTCAAATATGCAAATAATTCTACAAACAGCCTTTAATATCTCAGGATACTTGGATCTTCATCATCCTTCCATCGTTTTCTGGGACGGCCTACTAATCTTCTACTCTCTGCATCTTCTACTATCTAAAAACGCTGTCTTTATATCACTCTGTCTTCCTGTGATATTACCACATGACCTGCCCATCTTATCCGGTTAGCTTTTATATGCCTGACGATTGGTTCAGTACCATATACAGTCACCAATTCAGTTTTGCTGCACCTTCTCCACTTTCCTCTGAATTCATCTCTTTGGGGGCCAAATATGATTCTGAGAACTTTCCTTTAAAAAACCAGCAGCATATTTTTTATTTCCCGCTGATGTAGAGTCCATGTTTCACTTGCATATGTAATAATTGGGCGAATAAGTGGCATGCGCAGCACAATCTTAATTTAGATTGTCTTTTTAGCAGCTTAGATCTTAATAATGGTGATAAGGAGTAAATTGCTCTATTCCACGCAGCTATCCTTATTGAGACCTCTTTTTATGTGGTTGTCATCTGTGAGTACCGCCCCTAGATATTTAAACTCTTACTACTTCGGAGTTGTGGTCATTAATGGTTATGTTCTACAGAACTCTTGATCTTGGATTTTTGGTTACTAGCGTGTATTTCGTTTTCTCTTAATTTATTTGAAGGCCCAGACTGCCTGTATCTTCCTCAAGTTAGGAAAATACCTCTCTCACGTCTGTTATAGAATGAGCGACTGCACCTAGATCATCGGCAAAGGCCAACAATAGTCTTGATCCTCGATTCGCAAATCACCCTGTCAGCTCATATGATATTAATTTTACTTATATATTTTACTTATGTATATTATTACATATTTACTTTCCGCTGATTTAGAATCCATGTTTCACTTCCATATGTAATAATTAAGCGAATAAATGGCATGCACAATCTTAATTTAGATTTTAGATTGTCTTTTTAGCAGCTTAGATCTTAATAATAGATATATGGAGAAAAATGCTCTATTTCACGCAGCTATCCTTATTGAGACCTCTTTTTATATGTGGTTGTCATCTATGAGTACCGCCTTTAGATATTTAAACTCTTACTACATACTTCGAAGTTGTGGTCATTAATAGTTATGTTCTACAGAGCTCTTGATCTTGGATTGTTGGTTACTAGCGTGTATTTCGTTTTCTCTTCATTTATTTGAAGGCCCAGACTACCTGTTTCTCCCTCGAGTTGTGAAAACACATCTCTCACGTCTTTTCTAGAATGAGCGACTGCACCTAGATCATCGGCAAAGGCCAACAATAGTTTTGATCCTCGATTCGCAAATCACCCTGTTAGTTCAGATTATATTTTACTTATTAGATATAGACAAGGCGAAAGCAACGGGTTCGTTGGAAAAAAATTCCCATGAGATTTTTTTGCATAATCACATCCGTGAGACATCCCAGAATAAGGTTCAAGAAGTCGCCCACGTGAAAAGTGGTCCAAATTTTTTTTAACAATTTTTTTTAATCTAATTGCAAAAATCAATAAACTTGGCCCGGACAATTTTTTTTAAGGTTTTTTGTATCATTCTGGACAAAAAAGGTCTCTTATAATCTTTCTCTAAAGTTTATCGTTTTCGAGTTATACGCAATTTAAAATTGAAAAAAAAAACGAAAAATGGCAATTTTCAAGCCTTAATAACTCGGTTAAAAGTTATTATTATGAAAGTTAGAAAGTGACTAAATCATAGTTTTAAGCCCCCCTACAAGATCCTGAAGAAATTTTTGTCAATATTTTATTACTAAGCTGTTATTTTTAAGTAATAATAATGAACGCCATGCACGTATTAGGCGGCCGTCAAAGGTGAGTGAGAGAGAGAGAGGTGCCATTCCGGCAGTCAATGGTGCATCCTACTCGCATTCACATTTACAGCCGCGTCAATATGATGTTACCGCTTATTGTGAATAATTAAAAATAACAGCTTACTAATAAATTAATGACACAAATTTCTTTATGATCACGTAGGGGGGCTTTAAACTTTGATTTAGTCACTTTCTGACTTTCATAATAATAATTTTTAACCGAGTTATTAAGTCTTAAAAATGGCAATATTCGCGTTTTTCAAATTTTAAATTGCTTGTAACTGGAAAACGTTCAATTTTAGAGAAAAATTACAAGAGACCCTTTTTGTCTAGAATGGTCAAAAAAACCTAAAAAAAAATGTCCGGACCAAAAATATTGATTTTTGCAATTTGATTAATTTTTTTTTTAATTTGGACCACTTTTCGCGTGGGCGATTTCTCGCACCTTATTCTGGGGTGTCTCACGAATTTAATTATGCAAAAAAATCTCATGGGAATATTTTTTCCAACGAGCCCGCCGTTTTCGCCTTCTCTAATATTCTGAGGTCAAATTGAATGGCAACGGTGATAAGGGGTCTACTGTTCTAAGTCCTGATGTTACACTAATGTCCGGTTGCACCAACAGATCTTAAGCTTAAGACGAGAATAACATAAGAATTAATATAATATAATTATAATATTATATTATAATAAAAGTATAATGTAGTAATAGATATGATTGGTAATAAGGAAAGAATCTAAAATTATGGTGCAACGTAAGTGATACTCAATGAGGCCCTATCTATAAGTAGAGCTTAGCTAAGCTGGAGCTTAAGATCTGTTGGTGCAACCAGGCATTAGTCTTTTATATTTCCACAAGGAAAGAAAAGTTTTCCTGTAGTTGGCTGTATACCATCAATCACAAAAATTGGAATAAATCCTTTGTAAAAGGTATAAAATTTATTAAAATCCCTAAAGGGCTACATCAGAACAAAACGTTTTCGATTTTATTACAAAATCATCATCAGTGTAAGACCTAAAAGTAAGTATAACCTATTTTATTAATGTAAAATTGATATATAAATTCTGACTAAGGTTTAAAACAAGTGGTTATACTCACAGTCTGGATTCTAGCTGAGCCACCAAAGAAATATAGGGGTAATAACCCTTCAAATATAAAATGTATGCTTTACAGATGCATATTTACTTAAAATGCCTTGTGATGGGCAAAAGGCAACAGGAATAATGCCCTAAGGTAAGGTATTTAAATTCCCAACATGTGGGTTGCAAAAAATTTGAGTTTACATTTCGATGACTTTATGGCAACTGAATGAAAGTTGAGTGATGTTTCTGAAAGGTGTCAAAGATCAAACCGAACAATGTGACAATGTGACATAATAGTTACCATGTGTTACCTCAGCCAACTGATTGTGATATGATATTTAAAAAAAAATTAATAAAAAAGAAAAATTTAAAAAAAAATATCATATCACAATCAGTTGGCTGAGGTAACACATGGTATCTATTATGTCACATTGTCACATTGTTTGGTTTGATCTTTGACACCTTTCAGAAACATCACTCAACTTTCATTCAGTTGCCATAAAGTCATCGAAATGTAAACTCAATTTTTTGCATCCCACATGTTGGGAATTTAAATACCTTACCTTAGGGCATTATTCCTGTTGCCTTTTGCCCATCACAAGGCATTTTAAGTAAATATGCATCTGTAAAGCATACATTTTATATTTGAAGGGTTATTACCCCTATATTTCTTTGGTGGCTCAGCTAGCATCCAGACTGTGAGTATAACCACTTGTTTTAAACCTTAGTCAGAATTTAAATATCAATTTTACATTAATAAAATAGGTTATACTTACTTTTAGGTCTTACACTGATGATGATTTTGTAATAAAATCGAAAACGTTTTGTTCTGATGTAGCCCTTTAGGGATTTTAATAAATTTTATACCTTTTACAAAGGATTTATTCCAATTTTTCTTTTATATTTGTTGTCAGTGGTTAAATTAAAAGTAATTCAGGTACATTTATTGAAAGTCACAAATAATCCCTCAAAGATCCACATGTGGCTCACGAGCCATAGTTTAGTAGACTAAAGTCTAAATTAATATAGTTAAGTAGACTATCAGTCTGTATCTTTATAAATTATTTGTAAAAAGCTCAGGCTACAGATAGCTACCAAGGATTCTGCACTCCGACCTATAGAGAATTTTCTCTGTGTCTAGATAGATGTCGCTAACGCGTCCGTACGCATTTGATATTTTATTAATATGCATACTTCGACAGCTGGATCATTAAGGGGGTGCTTGGATTCAGTTCGCTTCTGGATGAACCACAGGCGGGTCTGAAGGGTCAGCCGATGGTGGTGACCGCGAATCGAATTTAATCTAAAGCTGTTTTTCCTTATTTCATATTACTCATATTTGAGTAGTAAGGATGCAGAATTCTGAAAGAAACTAACGTGTGGTGATTGTCCGAAAACGTACATCGGTCAAACTGGCAGAACTTTTGACAAACGGATAGCAGAATACAAAAGGGCTTTCAACAATAAAAAAACAGACACTTCTACATACGCACTTCACCTTCTAGATCATAATCATTCTTTCAATGAAGAGTTTCAAATTCTGCATATTCAAAATAAAGGCCTTAAGCTATCTTTTTTAGAATCTATGGAAATTAATAAACTGAAAAATACAGATATAATTCTGAATGACCAACTCGAGACAAACAGCTCCCCACTCCTCAACCTCTTCAGTTAGAGACTTAAAAAGGCAAACACATAGTAAATTATACTTATCACTTGAGAAAGGCACTCTGCCGAAACAGCTGTAGTCACATAGTTGTAAATAATAAATTTTGTGGAAGTATAGAAAACAAAAATTTTCAGTGTTTTATTGTGAGATAAAATGAACTTCCATCGAGTAACGGTCGAATCCATCAAACATTTAGAAAGAAAAACATTTGTCCTAGGACAATTAGGGACAAAGTTAGCCCCCATTTTTTTTTAATTCACATGTTCTTGCAAAATAATCTTGCAATATTTAGAATTATTTTTTGTAATTTTTTTTTTAATTAAATTAATAGTGTAAATATTCTTCTTTCATAAACTATCCAAAGTATTACTGTAACTTCATCATTCTCTGACTTATAGTGTTGCAAGAAAAATTAATTTGGGATAAACAAATTAAATCACTTTTAAACTATTTGACCAATTGCTTTATAATTTAGGGTATGATTTAAGCACCAGAAGTCTCAGCATTCCGTGTAATAAGAAGGTTCTAAGTTATTTTTTACATAAGTTATGAATACTTTTAAAAACTCAAAATGTATGATTTATTTTGCAATTTTCTAAGCAATCAATAAGGATAGACATATTCATTGAACGCCATATTGAAGTTTTTTATACGATTTATGAGTTTCTTACTCTCAAATTTGTTTAAAATGCTTAAATTTTTGGTAATAGACGAAAAAAGCGAAAATTTACCGTTTTTTATCTTCATTTGTTTATAACTATGTATATCATCAAAATCGGCTGAAGGAAACATATTAGGTTATTATTATAGATGTCCATACTACTCAAAAAATTTGGTTTCGGCCTGGAGGGGGTTGTGTCAGCAACAATATATTTTTTTCCTTATTTCTCTGAACTATCTTTAATTTCTGATTAAATTCGGTGCAAAATCTACCGCATTCTATATAAATATTAATAAGTAATGAAACAATTTTCTTAAAACTTTCTATCCTAATATATTTCTTGAATTCTGTCACTACCAAGAATAATCCTGCTACGGTTGCTTATTGTACCAATTACAGAGAAACTTCTACATTGACGAGGGTTGAGATTTCGAGAAACTAAAACGAATGTTGATTCTAATCATCTGATGGAGGTATTTCCAGAACGATACACAGTTAGTTTTAGAACTCGATCGATAGACACTTGACTAATTGAATAATTGACAATAAAAGACTTCCTATATAAACTAGTTTTCTACGGAAAAGTTAAGTTGGTGAAGATAATCTTAATCGGTTTTTAAACATGTCATGAAACAAGTGAAAGAGAAGTTGATAGAATATAACAAACCCGTATATATTTGCTTCGTAGACCTAACAAAAGCATTTGACAGAGTCAGACTTAGCGATATATTACAGAAAATGAAGCAAAAAAGGATACCGGAAACATTGTGGGAGTCATAAAACAAATGAACAATAACAACACGACAAAAATGAAAACAAACGACACCACTACGGCCAACATATCAACACCAAGGGGAATCAGAGAGGGAGACAGCCTCAGCCCATTTCTATTCAATATGCTAATGGATGAAATAATAGAAGATGTGGAATCGCTACAATTAGGATACAGACTCGGTCGCAGTAGAATCAGAAGGTGCTATGCGGATGATACAGCCCTGATTGCAGAGGATGAGGATGACCTACATAAACAACTTTATCGATTCTACCAAGCATGTTGACGACTCATCATGAACATATTCACGCAGAAAACAAAATGAATTAGCATTGCAAAAGATCCAGTTAGATGAAAGGTCTTGGTAGAGGGGAAACCCATAGAACAGATAAACCAGTTAAAATATCTAGGTGTAGACTTAAATACCAAGTTATCATGACCCAGCCAGAGACCTAAGAAGACAAATAAACAAGGCGACAGTCGTATCCGGATGTTTGAGAGACGTGGTCTGGAATAACCCATATATGAGAATGGGCAGCAAAGTTAGAATTTAAAACTTGCATCTGACCTGTTATGACCTATGCTATGGTATTGAATAGAATAGAATAGAAATATGCTTTATTTTCACTGAAAATTATGCAAATTTTATGGACAAGGCTTAATTAAAGTCAGAAAAAATAAATAAATAATATCTAACAATAACAATAACAAATACAATTTTCTGAAATTTGATAAATCGTCAATATAAAAAAAATATACATAAATACAAAATATAAGTTAATAAAGTAAAGAAAAAAAAAACAAAATCGATATATTGCAACAATTTATAGAAATTGCAAAGTGAACATACAACACAGTAAACTATTTATAGACATAGGAACTAATAAGTTTAAGCTGCTGCATGTGACACCCAAATATAGATAAGTTTGGTTACTTGTACATTACTGTAATTTCTTAGTTAGTCATTAAGAAACTCTTGGGGAAAGATGTTGCAGATTTGAGTTGTAAAGGAAGATGGTTGTATAGTTTTTTTGCGGAATATAATATAGATTTCTTTACTAACTCAGAGGACGGGATCGGTAAATAGACATCAAAATTTGAATTTCTGGTGGAGTAGTCATGACGAGGCCTTGCTGGAAAGACATGCATGTGTTTACGAATTAAGCAAACAGTTTCTAAATTATATAAAGATGTAAGGGTTAAAATGCCGTGATCTTTGAAGTAACCTCTGCAATGTGTTGTTCTTCTGAGGCCAAACAGATACCTTATTGCTCTTTTTTGTAATTTAAAAATAACATCTAATTGGGCAGCTCTACTAGAACCCCAAAAAGGAAGACCATATCGAAGATGAGACTCGAACAAGGAAAAATATGTTAGTTTAGAAGATGGTAAATTGAGTTCTTTCGAAATAGATCTTATAGCATAGCAGGCTGAGGCGAGCTTCTTACTTAACAAATCGATATGAAGGGACCATTTGAGGTTGCTGTCTAAAAAAATACCAAGAAATTTTACAGAATCAACGGTAGAGATCTGGCTGTTATTAACAAGCAGGGGTTGAAGAGCACTTTTATAGGATAATGCTACTGTCTTATCCACGTTAAAAGATAGTAAATTAGAATCAGACCAGGTTTATATCGTAAGCAAATCAGAAGTTATAGTTGCATGAAGAGATGCAATAGTTGAGTTGCTCCAAGTGATACTGGTATCATCAGCAAAAAGAAAAATTTTTCCATCGATTTTTAAGTTAGTGATGTCATTTATAAAGATAAGGAACAGTAGAGGACCCAATACTGAACCTTGTGGTACTCCACATACAATGTTTTTGAGACTAGAGTCAGTATCATTTGCTCTAACTAGTTGTTTCCTATTATTCAAGTAAGATTGGAACCAATTCAAAGAAATACCTCGAATCCCATAGAAATTTAGTTTTTTAATCAAAATGTCGTGATTTACACAATCAAAGGCTTTGGCATAGTCACAGAAAACAGTGGCAGTATAAAAATTATGGTTTAGTGCTTGGTAAACCTCATGAAGCACAGAAAACAAGGCATCAGTGGTACATTTATTAGTTAAAAAGCCGAACTGATATTGGGATAAGATGTTGTTATCAATGAGAAAGGACATAAGACGGGTTTTTATGAGTCTCTCAATAATTTTTGAAAGTACCGGTAGTAAGGCAATAGGTCTATAGTTGCAAGCATTAGATTTTTCACCACCCTTATAAAGGGGAATAATAATGGCTATCTTTAGGCACTCTGGGAATTTGCCTCTTTCAAAGGAATCATTAATTAGTGAGACAAGGATTTCCAACACATTTTCTGTGAGATTTGAGAAGATTTTTATGGATAGTCTATCAGTACTACAGGATGATTTGCTTTTGATACTATTGATAGTTTGGATCAGTTCAGATGTATCGATTGGTCTTAAAAAGAATGAATTCGAGAACACTCCTGAATTGGGGAGATAGGAAATGGGATCTTTTTGTGGCAAAATAGTAGAAGTTATATTTTTACTCACATTAACGAAATATTCGTTTAGATTTTCCGGGTCTGGAAGGGCAAATGTTTGAACTGCGTGAGTTCTATTTCGAAGATCGTTTATTATGGACCAAGTTTCTTTTGCAACACTTTTAGAGCTTTCCATACGATTTTGATAGTAGGCTTTTTTAGCTGATTTGATGAGTTTTAGATAGGTTACCCTGTACTTGGTGATATATTGAGTGACAGAGACGTTGGTAGCAAATTTCTTGATATACAATAGTGAGCGCATATTTCTGGCTGATATGCGGATACCTTTGGTAGCCCAGGGTTTGTGATGTTTTGGCTTAATTGAAATTAAAGGAAATGCCTTACTGAAGATAGAGACAAGCTTTTCTATAAAATCGTTGAAATTATAGTCCACGTCCGCAGAAGAAAAATGCCACTCAGAAGTTAAGCATAAATTTTGAAATTTATGAAAATTCCGAGCGGAAAAATCCTACCTAAACGTCGGGTTTTCGAGGAGGGTTTGCTGAAGATGTTAAACTTCGTAAATACTACTTCATGATCTGATAATCCCGCATTAATAATTGTAGAGCAGACATCAAGGGGTGAGAAATCTGAGACAATATAGTCAATTATGGTAGATGAAGTTTTTGTAATCCTTGTAGGAGAATTAACGTGCATTGAGAGACCATATAATTCAAATATGTTGACCAAGGACATTTGGGTAGCACAAGCAGCATCATAATTAATGTTGAAGTCCCCGCATAGAATTTTTCTGCTTCTATGAGGCAAATCATCTAACAAATTTAGCAGGTTCTGAAAAAATAGTTCCACAGGAGAGTCAGGTGATCTATAGATGCAAATAATATAAAGATTAAGATTTTTATTATAAACTAGGGAAAACTCAAAGAATGCTTCATTTAACAGAAAGTCATATTTTGTAATCAGAGAAAAATCATTATTTCTAGAAAGAATTAGGGTGCCTCCATGAGCTGAACTTGGACGATCATACCTAGCAATTGTGGTATATTTTTCTACAAAAAAAGGCTCGTTGACTTCAAGCCAGTGCTCTGTAACCGCAACTATCGGGGGAAATCCTAATTCCTACAGAAACAAAAATAATTCGTCAGTTTTATTTCTTATAGAACGAATGTTAATCAGAACCATACTAAAGTTGTCATCACTAAAATTATTCGAAGTTTCTAGTTCCTCAGAACACGTCGTGTTATTTAAAAATTTCGTCTTGGAGAGCTAGTAGAATAATCATTTCGGTGACATTCCCTTGATTTTTGTAGATTTATGATTCTTTCTGAACTTAGAAAGGACCTATAAGCAGCAAGATCAGCTTCCACCTCAGCTGGACCAATTCCATAGGCATCATTAAATTCTAGAAGAATTTTTCTTAGTTCCTCAGTTTTGGTAGGTAGTCCTTCGGAAGCCAAAAATAGTTTTACACTGGTGTTGGTATATCCATCACAAAATACTGAGGCAGGCTGGTCGTGTAGGAAAGCAAGATGTAGCTTAATTGCTTTTAATATATCCGGTTCCCTTAATCTTGCTAGAAGATATCGACTGTTTGAGTTATTGGTTAATCTAACTCTTGGTGGTGTTAAAGGATCCAAATTTATGGATGGTTCCAAAGTATCTTTCTTAATCAAGAGAAGACAGCAATAAAACCAAAAGCCTGCTACGAACAGCCGAAATGAAGACACTAAAAGCAACAGCACGGAAGACAAGAAGGGATACAATACGAAACAACATCGTCAGGGAACAATGTGGCGTGCAAAGACGAAGATAATGATTCAGTGATGTAAAAAGAATGGGGGAGCACAGACTACCAAGAATTGCGCTAGAAGGAAAACCAGCAGGCAAGCGTCCACCGGGGAGACCACCAAAAAGATGGAGAGATAGCTGGCAGTCTATCTCGCAAGAAATACTTCAACGTCGGCGTCGGAATTAACAGATCGACAGATCTACAACAAGTATAAGAAGAAAAAGAAGAAGGTGTTAAAACACATTCCACGTTAAGTGAAAATTATACATATATGTGCAAAAAGTTTTGTGACTCATTTTTGTAAAATATGATCATAAGATTAACTAATTACAATTATTTTAAACAAAACTCAAACCTAAGTATATTTAAAATAGTACGACAGATTCGTGCAAATATTATAAGAATTGTGCATTTAATGATAGAAGCATATAATTTGGACCACATACTACACATACAAAGGTTCTAATTTAGATGGGAGGCCATCTGAGATTCTGCCTTTTACAAAAATGGCGGAGATTAAAAATGGCGACTATACATATGTGACTAATAACACGATAACTTTTGAACGAGACGTCAGATTTCAACCAAATGTGGTACATAGGTTCTTTTTTTAATAAATAATATCGAGTCCTTGAACTGGAAGAATTGGTTTACCAAAATTTGTGTTTTTACTGTTTTTTTTTATGTAAAAATATGTTGTTGCTTTTCCAAGTCTTTCACCCTGTATACAGGGTGTCCCAGACTAAATTAGCCAGGCTATATCTCTTAAACGAATAGAGATTTTCGAATGGGACAAAAACTGATCTATTCCATTTGTAATACACTGTAATATAGCGTAGAAAAACTCATCCCCTAAATATTCATCCCTTAGTTACAACCCCTCACTTTAATTTTTTTAATAGCAGCATGTACATTTTTTTATAGTTTTGGATGTGGTCTTCGATCGTCTATTCAACACATTTTTTAAAAATAAAATCGGTTTGTAAATAATCAAGAAAGGATCAGTTTATTTTTGTTAATTATGTGTCCCAGACTAATTTATCCAGTCTATATTTCTTAAACGAATAAAGGTTTTCTAATGGGACAAAAACTGATCTATTCCATTTGTAATACACTTTAATATGGTGTAGAAGAATAACCATCCCCTACATATTCATCCCTTAGTTACAAGGTGCTATTAAATACAAATTAAAGTTAGGGGTTGTAACTAAGGGATGAATATTTAGGGGAGAATTTTTTTCTACGCCATATTAAAGTGTATTACAAATGGAATAGATTAGTTTTTATCCCATTCGAAAATCTTTATTCTTTTAAGAAATATAGCCTAGATAAATTAGTCTGGGACACATAATTATTAAAAACAAACTGATATTTTTCTTGATTACTTACCAACAGATTTTATTTTTAAAAAATGTGTTGAATAGACGATCGAAGACCACATCCAAAACTATAAAAAAATGTACAGGCTGCTATTAAAAAAATTAACGTGAGGGGTTGTAACTAAGGGATGAATATTTAGGGGATGATTTTTTCTACGCCACATTACAGTGTATTACAAATGGAATAGATCAGTTTTTGTCCCATTCGAAAATCTCTGTTCGTTTAAGAGATATAGCCTGGCTAAATTAGTCTGGGACACCCTGTATATTAATTTTTCAAAAAGGTAATACCAGCATTGAAAACAGCGTAAAAATATTTTTTAGGAAATATTTTGAACTCTTTAGTTATATTAATTAACATTTAATAAATGCATATCCTATCTTTACATGTAGGTACCTATGTGTGGCAGATTCGTGCAAATTATAATATAAGAATTATTGTGTATTTAATGGTTGAAGCATATAATTTGGACCACACATACTACACATACAAAGATTCAAATTTAGATATGAGGCCATCTCAGATATTGTCTTTTACAAAAATGAATCTGCCGCGCATAGGTACATGTACATCTACATAGGTGCAGGGTGAAAAAATTGAAAAAACAATATATTTTTACATTAAAAAACAATAAAAACACAAATTCCGGTAAACCGATTCTTCCGGTTCAAGACCTCGATATTATTCATAAAAAAAAAGAACTTATATACCAAATTTCGTTGAAATCTGACGTCTCGTTCAAAAGCTATCGTGCTATTAGTCACATATGTATAATGACCATTTTGAATGCCCGCCATTTTTGTAAAAGGAACAAAAATTGAGATGGCCTCGTATCTAAATTTGAACCTTTATATGGGTAGTATATGTGGTCCGAATTATATGCTTCTACCATTAAATGCACAATAATTCTTATAATATTTGTACGAATCTGCCGCATATAGGTAGATGTGAAGATATGTTTTGCATTTATTAAATGGTAATTAACATAACTAAAAAGTTAAAAATATTTTTACGCTCTTTTCAATGGTGGTATTAACTTTTTGAAAAATTAATACATACAGGATGAAAGAATTGGAAAAAAAACAGCATATTTTTACATAAAATCCAGGAAAACACAACTTCTGGTAAACCGATTCTTCCGGTTCAAGACCTCGATCTTCTACAGCAAAAAAAGAACCTATATACCAAATTTAGTTCAAATCTGAAGTCTTGTTCAAAAGTTATCGTGCTATTAGTCACATATGTATAGTCGCCATTTTGAATCCCCGCCATTTTTGTAAAAGGCAGAATCTGAGATGGCCTCCCATCTAAATTAGAACCTTTGTATGTGTAGTATATGTGGTCCAAATTATATGCTTCTATCATTAAATGTACAATTGTTTCACATATCGGCTGCACTAAAAATCTTGACTGTTCTGAAATACCGGATGAACAATATTTCTTCATTCACTTTTATTTTGTGCCTTTTCTTTTTCAGTCCCTCCCTGACCTTCACGTGTACGTGTTTAAGGTCTGCCCCACTGATTAATCCACCTCGTTGTGGGTCTACCTCTTCTTCTGGGACCGATTAGTTTCCTTGTCATATCTAGTTTAGGGATTCCGTTTACTGCCATTGTTTCTACATGTCCCAACCATCTGATTCTGTATTACTTGACGAATTTGGTGATGGTAGGTTCTTTGTACAAAGCCATTAATTAGTTGTTGGTTCTTCTCTCCCATCTGATGGAGTTGTTTCCAGAACGATACACAGTAAGTTTTAGAACTCAGAAGAAAAGAACTGTTTTAGAACTTAAGAAGTTAAGTTGGTGAACATATTGTGTAATATTCTTACGCATTTAATATCTATTCTAAATCGATCTCCAGAGTGGAATGAAATCGAAATGTCAAAATTTTTAAGTAATAATTTAACTGTCTTACAATCAACTGTGGCTAACCCCATATAAAAACAATATTTAAATTCGAGAATTACATCTCTATAACTAAACATTTCATATCTGTTTGCTCCTTACTCAATGGTGCTGTATTATTTGAATGTGTTATGTAAATATTAATTGCTGTATGACCAACGGTTCAAGCTATAAAAAATGTATAATTAAATATTATGAAACTGTACAACATACCATCGACATTTATAACTTTGTCTTTAACACATTTTCTTAATTTAAAAGTTTTACATTTAAATAGACCACGGACAGTTAAATGAAGTATTAAGTAGCAAAGTTGACATTTATAGTATGGATTTTACCATAAAATTGGCTAGTTGATTTACGAGTCTCGCAAATAAACTGTACGGTTTATTCGCGAAATTGACATTTACTACTGTTTATCCAGTGAAACTTCAAATTGGTTGCTCAAATAGAGACCAGTTGTTCTTTTAAACGTATTCACATACTGTAATAGTCAATAAATAACTTTATAAGACAGGCCAATTATATTTTTAACTAGTTAAGTATGTTGACAATATTTTAAATAATTACTAAAAAACCTTGACTATCCTTATCCTTGCATGGGTACAAAATTGTTTTTTGTATTTGTTAAGTTATTAAAAATTATGTTCATAAATTATTAGCGGACAAAATTAAAATTATGATCCAAAATTTGTGTAAAATAACATTGTTCTTCTTAGACTCGATGCACACTTGCGTGCTTTCAAGTTGCGAGCAAGCTGCTTATTTTCAAGCTAAGTTTCCCGTCCAAACCCACATTTGAGCGGTTTCTCGGGGTCAATACAACCCAGAAATAAAGGGCTTTGTATCTACATTGAAATCGATCGTGCGATCAACGTGTACTCACTGATTGCCCAGCACAGACTGCCAAACCGCCTGACTTGTTTTCAAGCGGCGTGTACGTGGTGGTATAGCAGAAGCTGGCGTACTCTCGGTCGCTAAAGTACGCTAAAGTACGCCTAACAAAATGTTACGTATACAGTGTACTGAACATTCATTAATGCATATACTCCCACTGAGAATGCGAAAGAAGAAGACAAAAATGATTTTACGAGAAACTCGAAGAGATATATGAAAATATACCCAAGAATGACATATTAATTTTACTAGGTGATTTCAACGCAATGATAGGAAAGGAAGATATAAACAAGGACGTCGCTGGTAAGGAGACTCTCCACATAACTACGAATACTAATGGGAGAATGCTTTGCAACCTAAAAGCAGCAACAGACACATTTATAATGAGCACACAATTCAAACACAAAAAAGAACATAAGGTAACGTGGCTAATACCAGGATCAACTGAGGGTAATCAAATCGATCATATTTTGATTTCAAAAAAGTGGAGGAGAACAATTCAAGATGTCAGGTCGTACCGTGGTGCAAATGCAGATTCTGACCACTTCTTAGTACATAATAGGAAATATGGAAATGAACATAATTAAAGACACAAAGAAATACACGAAAAGAAAAAATTGGAACGTAAGGAAAGTAGATTCGGATACTGTTCAGAAAGATTATTCTAAAGAGTTTGAAGCAAATTTCAAATTTACATACCCTCATAACATAGAAGAAACGTGGAAAGAAATAAAAGGTCACATTTCGATAGCCGCAGAAAAAGTAATAGATACAAAGAAATAAAATGGCAAAAAGAATGGTATGACGAAGACTGCGAAACAGCAACCAGGGAAAAAATCTAGCTCGAAAGAAATGGCTGAAGACAGGTAGAGAAGAGCATTTGGAAGAGTATAGGAGAAAAAAGGAAGACGCAGACAAATGCTGTACAACCAAAAAAAGATATGGATTGATGAAGTTATAGAAGAGATGGAAGTAAATAGCAAGAATAATGTAAAGCTTTACAAATATATAAAATCACAAAATAAGAAGAAACCAACAAGATTGATGCTAAAGTATGGGAGAAATACTACGAAGAGTTATTTAAGGCGAGAGAAAGTTCTCTCGAATATACAGAGGATACACACCTTGATGATGAAATCGAAATCTAAAAACCGTCATATGAGGACTTTTTACGTGTGATAAGAAACCTAAAACAAAAGAAAGCAGCAGGCCCAGATGAAATCCCAAACGAGCTAATAAAACGAGGCGGAGAAGAACTATAACGGAAAATATACGAGCTAGTACTAAGGATTTGGGAAGAAGAAAGAATGCCCGAAGAATGGAAAACTGGATGGATATTTCCGATTCTAAAGAAAGGGGACACTACAAAATGTAACAACTACAGAGGAGTAACACTGTTAAACAGCTGCTACAAGATATTGACAGCACTAATCAGACAAAAACTCTCAAAATACATTGAAACTAAAATAGGAGACTACCAGCACGGATTTACAAAGGGAAGGTCAACAATAGACGCAGTTCACATAATCACACAGTCAATTGAGAAATGCTACGGACATGATACCGACTTACACATCCTTTTCATAGATTTCAAGCAACCCTTTGACAGCTTAGACCCGACGTAATAGAAGACATGAAAAACCTAGATATACCAATGAAACTTATAAAACTTACGAAAATGACAATGGAAGGATCGACTGCAGCAATAATTACAGATAACGTAATCACCAAAAATATAGAAATAGCAAGTGGAGTACGACAAGGTGACTCTCTATTAACGTCATTATTTAATGTCGCAATAGAAGGAGCAATAAGAGCTACAGAAATAAAAGGTACAATTATAACATCGAGGTCGCAACTTGTGGCATATGCTGACGACATAGCATTAATTAGCAGAAACCTGAATAGTTTAAAGGAAGAATTTACGAAGTTATGCAAGGAAGCATCCAAAAGGGGTTTAGAAATAAATCAAAACAAAACAAAATACCTAATATGCTCAAGAAAAAATCCAGATAATGTAACAAGTTTAAATATTGGTGAATATAAGTTTGAAAAGGTAGAACACTTTAAATATCTTGGAGTCTCAGTTAATGGAACTAACGATATAAGCATTGAAATCAGTGAAAGAATCCAGGAAGGAAACAGAGCCTACTGGAAATACAATAACTTCCTTAAAGATAAGAAGCTTACTCAGAATACTAAACTGAAGATTTACAAAGCAGCAATTAGACCAGTAATCACATATGGTGCTGAGGTAATGTGTCTGGCCCAGAAAGAGGAAGAAAGATTGAGGATCCTAGAGAGGAAAATAATTCGGAGGATAGCAGGCCCACTAGATTTAGGTAATAATGAATTTAGAAAACTCATGAACCACGAAGTAAGAGGACTTCTGAAAGGAGAAGACATCATCAGATTTATCAAGGCACAGAGACTCAGATGGATAGGACAAATAGAAAGGAGAAATCCAGAAGCCGTCATCAAGAAAATTTTTAAATGGAGACCTGTATCAAACAGACCACGAGGAAGACCCAAAACTAGATGGGAGAACCAGATAGTCGAGGACCTTAAGAAGATGGGAGTCAGAGAGTGGGCAACCATAAGCAAAAACAGGAACGAATGGAGAAAAATTGTAGAAGATGCCAAGTCACACAACCAATTGTAAAACCAAAATGTTAATACGGATTGATTCACCGCGACAAACGAATCGGAAGAGCCTAAAGAGGGCGGCAATCACTCCGCTAGGAGTGTGGATGCCATGATGATGATGATACAGTGTACTATACAGAGTGGAATCATGGACGTTAAATGTAGAGCCAATGAGACGACTTAACGCCTTTGAAATGTGGACCTATAGAAGAATTATGAGGGTTTCCTGGGTAGATACAGTTACGAACAATGAAGTACTGAGAAGAATAGGTAAAGAGAAGGAAGTTGAACTTACAATATTAAAGAAAGAAATCTACAGTATCTCGGACATGTGATGCGGGGTGAGAAGTATGGCATCCTGCGACTCATAATGCAAGGAAAGGTAGATGGCAGAAGAAGCATTGGAAGAAGACGAATTTCATGACTGAAGAACCTGAGAGAATGGTTTGGATGCAGCTCAAAACAACTATTTAGAGCTACTGCCTCAAAAATAAAATAGCTATGATGATTGCCAATCACCGTAGTGGAGATGGGACCTGAAGAAGAAGAAGAAGACCATTAGATAAGAATAGAGCCTGATATAATATTAGAATTAAATTTTGACACAAAAGTCCACTAGCACTAGATGGTTTAAGCTGATAGAATATTGTACAAAGGCACACTCATGTTTCAATTTGGAAAGGCACAATAATCTTACTTTTGTGGGAAGTTCAACGGTCTTTAAGGGAGCGGACAGTTTGGCCAATGTAACAAGAATTACAATCAGCACAACTTGTTCTTGCTTATTAGTTGGAAATAGGAAGGCTAAGGTGCATGGAACAAGAGATCCAGGAAGAAGACCAGTATCCAGGCTTCAAATCCTACCAAAACGGTTTAACTTGACCAGTACCAAACTGTTTAGGGCAGCAGTCGACAAAGTCATAATAGCCATGTAAATGTCGCAACATCTTCTTCACCATAAGAAGAAGAGACTGGGTTCAGACCGGCGAGAGGCAACTAATTTCATACTTACTCAATAGACCGAATGATTCAAAAGGTTAGATAATACAACCGAAAAATGCATTTCCACTTCTTCTTCTTTTACTTTTTGGAGATCTTTCGATCTGTTTAATTCTGAAGATGTCTCTGGTTAATTTCCTGTGAGGTAGATTGCCAATTATCTCTCCATCTTTTAGGTGGTTTTCCAGGGGATCCTGAACCGGGCGGGTTCTTTTCTAGGGCCATTTTTGGGAGTCTATTCTCATCCATTCGTCTTACATGGTTGTACCACATCCTCTTGCGCTGCCTTCTCCATCTTACAATATCTTGAATTTTCTCTCTAATGTCTGTATTTCTCACTGAGTCTCTTCTTGTTTTCCCCACTACTGTTCTTAGGGATTTCATTTCGGAAAAATGCATGCAATATTCATACATTTTGAAGTGTATTTGATACAATTAATTGAACAAAAATGATTAAAGTATTTCGGAGTCTCCAGAAAATTAAAAAATATATACTAAGTGTGTGCACCTAAAGAAGGTCAGATCATCAATGCTGATAATATGGAGCGTCTACACGTCAAATAAAAACAAACCGGGAAAAATAATGAAAAGTAGAGAATGATCAGCGACTACTAGACTAGACTAGGCTACTAGACTTGTACTAGACAGACTGATACATTCGAAAAATTTCTGAACACAAGTTTCGCAAGCGTATTACGAGTAATTCAGTATGAATTAAAAAACGGTGGAAACCAGGGCCAAAAGCGTAATAAAAACCCTGGAAAGGTATTTATAATCACGATAATTACAAATCTGGTAATATGTACACAATATAAGAATAGAAAGTTCAAAGTTATAGAGTCTAATATGAGATATTGATAGAGACTAAATTAAAAACTCTAGAAGTATTAGACTAAGAGCCGCTAAAGGTGAAATTTCTTAATCATTTTAGGCACGATGGGACCCAGTGCCGGTTTATCCACTGGGCGCTTGGGGCGGGCGCCCAGGGGCCCGGGCCCCGGAGGGGCCCGAAGGGGTCCGTTCCTTTTAATTATAAAAAAATAAAGTCGCTAAATAATTTACATATTCTCCGAAAAAACTCTCATACGCAGATACGCCAATACACTGCAAACGCCTTTGTTCTATTGTTACATCTCTTCACTCCTATACACAGTGCCGTAGCCTAGCCCCACAGGGACCCCGTGTCAGTGTTTGTGGCAGGGCCCTTTTCCAAAATCTATAGAAAGTTGTCAGATTCCGCCATGTCATTGATTAAAAACTACCCAGGTAATGGGTAAAAACTGTGTAGGTAGGTTATTAATCAATGGCCATGTCTCGAATTGTATCCCAAATAATCGCACAAACTGAGTTTTTTTAGTTTCTAATTAATAATTTCATTTTGAATTGTGGGGCTTAAATTATAATTTATCTCTCTTTTTTGGCTTTAAAATAAGTTCTTTTAAAATAGGAACAAAATAAGTCGTTTAAAATACTTAGTTAAACGAAAGACAAAAATAGATATACATAAATCTAATTTATAAAGAATAGATTATTCTTGAAAATGCCAACACCCAAAAAATAGGTACACTGTACACTCTTTCAAACATTCAAAAGTAAGGTGATTCCAAAAATTGCAATTTGGCATTATACAGTGGCCTCTAAGACTAGCACTCCACTTGCGATTTGTAGTCGCAGCGAAAAAAAAATCGTTGTCGCAGAAAATCTAGAGTCTAGAAAATTAGTCGCTGTTTTCAGAATCGCGAATTGAATGCTTCAAGGATGTAACATCAGCTTTTAGATGTTTTTTTAATCTAGAGATAAAGAAGAAGTCAAGATGTCAATTAATTATGCAAGAAATATAAAAACGATGTTGATGAAACCAAAGAGAACTTGCATAATGAAATAGCCCATTTTGTAACGTTATGCCAAAATTTGAATAAACATTATTTACAATTATTTATGAAAAATTTGATTTTTCCAGGATGTAAAAGCAACTTTTCCCAATATTTTAACTTTACTGCAAATTTATTTGACGATACCAATTTCTAATGAGTCAGGCGAGCGGTCTTTTTCGGCTTTAAAAAGAATAAAAACATATTTAAGGTCAAATTTGGGCCAAGAAAACCTAGACGCATTATAGTCGAAGAGCTAGTGAACCTTTTGACTAACGGTCGTCCTGTAAGGCTAGAAATTTGTAGAGTGATAATTCATAGCACACCAAAGCTAAAAACCATGACCTGGCAGGCCTCAGCGGTGCACGTGTATCTACCAGGTGAATCGAAAAGTGCAAATTTAGGGGGTAAAATAAACTTTCTCCTGTAAGGTTTAAATTTAAGTATGTGTTTGAGTAAGTCATTTAAAATAAATGTGTAAAATGACAGGCGATTCTGAAGAGCATAAGACCTTGCCAGGCGAGGGGAAAGATTAGGGGTTTTTCCTAAATTTATTTTTTTTGCATCGAACAAATTTTTTTTAAGTTTTTTGAATCATTCCAAACAGAAAAGGTCTTTGGTGATTTTTCTCTTAAGTTAATAGTTTTTGTTATATAAGCGATTGAAAATTTTGAAAATTGCGAAATCGACCATTTTTAACCCCAAATCGGATATTTATCTAAAAATCTCAAAGTTGCCAAGGTAGGTAGATATTCTTTAAACATTGATTGATGAAATCCCAAAGAGTTTTTTGCAATACAATATCGGAAACCCCTTTGTTTTTTAAATGCTAATCAAGCGGACGCTTCACTGTAGTATAAGTGAGGACGTTTGAGTTGGCATAAATTCATTATCTCGAGAATTGGCAAATTTCAAGAGCAATCTTCAGACAGGTCGATTTTTATTTTTAAATTAGGACTTTTTGGCATATATATAATACTAGTGACGTCATCCATCTGAGCGTGATGACATAATCGATGATTTTTTTAAATGAGAGTAGGGGTTGTGTGATAGCTCATTTGAAAGGTTATTTAATTCTCTATTCACTAATATAAACAATAACATAATTATTTATACAGGGTGTACAAAAAATTTTTTTTTATTAAATTAACTTTGATTAAATTTGACAAATAGAAGAAAAATTTTTTTTGTACACCCTGTATAAATAATTATGTTAATGTTTATATTACTGAATAGAGAATTAAATAACCTTTCGAATGAGCTATCACACAACCCCTAGCCTTATTTAAAAAAATAATCGATTACGTCATCACGCCCAGATGGATGACGTCACTAGTATTATATATATACCAAAAAGTCCTAATTCAAAAATAAAAATCGACCTGTCTGAGGATTTCTCTTCAAATTTGCCCATTCTCGAGATAATGAATTTATGCAAGCTCAAACGTCCTCAATTATACTAAAGTGTAGCGCCCGCTTGATTAGCAATTAAAAAAACAAAGCGGTTTTCGATATTTTATTGAAAAAACTCTTCGGGATTTCATCAATCAATGTTTAAGGAATATCTGCGTACCTTGCCAATATTGAAATTTTTAGATAAATGTCCGATTTGGGTTAAAAATGGCCGATTTCGCAATTTTCAAAATTTTCAATCGCTTATCTTAACAAAAACTATTAACTTAAGAGAAAAATAACTAAGGACCTTTTCTGTTTGGAATGATTCAAAAAGCCTAAAAAAAATTTGTTCGATGCAAAAAGAATAATTTTAGGAAAAACCCCTAATCTTTCCCCTCGCCTGGCAAGGTCTTATGCTCTTCAGAATCGCCTGTCATTGTACACATTTCTTCTAAATGACTTACTCAAACACATACTTAAATTTAAACCTTACAGGAGAAAGTTTATTTTACCCCCTAAATTTGCACTTTTCGATTCACCTGGTAGATACACGTGCACCACTGAGGCCTGCCAGGTCATGGTTTTTAGCTTTGGTGTGCTATGAATTATCACTCTACAAATTTTTAGCCTTACAGGACGACCGTTAGTCAAAAGGTTCACTAGCTCTTAGACTATTATTACTATTGTATATAGAGAATGAATAACTGGAGAAACTGAATTGTGATGTGATAATATTATATGGCAGTTTGCGAATGCCAAGTCAAGAAAAAAAGTGATCTAATTTTTGTCTTTATGTATTTTTTAGAATATGTTTTTTGCTTGTCATGTGTTGTTTTGTGGAACTTTATGTTTTTTATTATGTTTTTAAATGTATTTTTTGGATTATTTTTTACGTCTGCTATTCTTCTTGCTTGTGTAAAAAATATACTTTATGGATTTTACAATAAACCTTTATAGGTAATGCATGTGTTTTCTTGTTAAAAAACTGACAACGAATAGACATGAAGGGGGCCCCTAAACCACCAGCGCCCAGGGCCCGAAGTTAGGTTAAACCGGCAATGATGGGACCCTATAACTTAAATAGTAGAACCTAAAAGAAAAGGTTTGAACACTGTGCCGTCACTTTTCAGTGGCACATGCGTCGACAGTGGCGCATCAAACTTTCCACTTATGGACGGGATAAATAAATTAAAAGTTACCCTCCCTTACTAACAGAATTCAATTTTTTTTAGTTTTTTAAGTTCTATGTGATTAACACATAAAATTCAGCGTAATTTTAATCCACCACCCCCTTCCCCCTGCCCCCCATGAAAAACTTCATTTTTCGTTTTTATTTTTTTTGCTGGGATGCAATCAATTTTCAAATTTCAAAAATTTACACGCATAGCTGAGGCTTTTATAAAACATGTCTATTTTTTATAGACCCGTAGGTAGAGTGTACATAACCTCAAAAAATTTAAAAAAAAATTTTTTTCAAAAAACGTTTAACTTTTTTTGAGGAATAGATGCAGAATAGAAATTTAGTGTTTGATAAAATACATAAGCTTAAGAAAAAATTAGATCTGCAGCTATCCCCAAAAAAAAGTTATATACTTTTTTCCAAAATATCTTTTTTTTATTTTTTGAGGTTATGTACACTCAATCTACAGGTCTATAAAAAATAGACGTGTTTTATAAAAGCCTTAACTATGTGTGTGGATTTTTGCAAATTTTAAAACTGATTGAATCCCACCAAAAAAAAAAATAAAATCGAAAAATAAAGTTTTTAATGGTGGGGGCAGGGGGAAGGGGGTGGTGGGTTAAAATTACGCTGAATCTTATGTATTAATCACATAGAACTTAAAAAATTAAAAAAAATTGAATTCTGTTAGTAAGGGAGGGTAACTTATAATTTATGTATCCCGTCCATAAGTGGAAAGTTTGATGCGCCACTGTCGACGCATGTGCCACTGAAAAGTGACGGCACAGTGTTCAAACCTTTTCTTTTAGGTTGTACTATTTAAGTTATAGGGTCCCATCGTGCCTAAAATGATTAAGAAATTTCACCTATAGCGGCTCTTAGTCTATATTTCTATATTAAGAAATTTCCGTATATTATCTTCTATATAGTATCTTCCCAAACAAATTTCAGTTGAATAAAGAACACAATAATGTTTGAATGCTTGTTGATTCTCTCTAAAAGTCTGTTCTTGGTTCACAGAGAAGCTATAGGTACTTTCAGATATATATGAAGCTATATTTTAGTGGTTGCTGTAGTACATAGTTCAAATACACATTGTTGTGTCAATATCTGCAATACCAAGAATAGTCCAGGAACCGAAGCATTTCACCTCGCAATTTTTACAGAATGGATCGATTGCTTGAAAATTTGAGAATAAGTAGTGGATAGTTCAAGGATCAAAATCTATAAGATGCTGAAAGGCGCTTTTACCATGGGGGCGGTTGCCACCCCATCTTAGGGGTGGAAATTTTTTATTATATTTTGACTGCAAATGTTGATAAAACATTCATTCTAAGCAAAAAATGTTCTATACATTTTTTTGACAAAATTAATACTTTTCGATTTATTCGCTATCGAAAGTGTTAGTTTTATACAGAAAAAATCAATGTTTTTCGATATATACTCATTTACCATTCACTCAATTTTTGCCGTAGAAAAAATTTTTTCACAGCAAGTTCTTGGCAGTTAAATAACCTACAATTTCACATAAAAACATTGTTTCGTATATCTGATGCTAATCTTTCTATTCTGCAGAAAATGGCATTTTTTACCAAACTACAAAAAGTCGTTATTCGCTTTTAACTCCAGTTTTTTAAAAACTAATCATTCTAAGCCAGTCAAACTTCTAGAATCTATTAATAATACATGAATGAATAAGAATGAATAAGACCAATGAATAAAAGCAAAGCTAACTTACATTATTATGCTTCCAATTGGATTTCTTTTTTTTTTTCAAAAAAATATATTGATTTTTTAACCGTAACCTTTTAATTTTTTTCTTAGAAAGTTTTGGTAAAAAATAATTTTGTATGTTTTTACAAGATCTATAAGACTATTAATATTAAATCCTTTTAAAATCCTCAGTCGCAAAAAGTGGTGACTTTGAAAGGGTTGGTAAAGGTGATTTTTGCATGTTATTACAAGATTTAATTGTCAATAACTCGCTCAATTTTTACCGTAGAAAAAATTTTTGTAAACCAAGTTCTTGGGAATTAAATAAGCGACAATTTCATATTTAAATATTTTTTCGTATCTCTGATGATAATCTTTCTATTCTGAAGAAAAGGGAATTTTTTACCAAACTTCAAAAATTCGATATTTGCTTTTGACTCCATTTTTTTTAACACTAATCATTCTAAACCAGTTAAACTTTCAGAACCTATTAATAATACATAAATAGAGGAGACGAAATAAGGTCAATGACTAATTTTAATCAGGGTGGTGATTAGGGGTTTGCTTTCGATTACTTTTTCGCTGAAAAATATAGGGTCTGACATTATTTTCATTATAAGCTACTTAATTTTTGAGCTAAAGACTTTTTTATTTCTGGAGATAGATATTTTTAAATACTTTAAATTAGTTTAAACAAGTTATCCTCGAAAAATGCATAGTTTTCCCGTCTTTTGACTTTGAAACTACAATATTTAGCATTTGACGAAGAAGAGCTAACATATAATAAAGTATAGCTCGATTACTATTGGTCTTAAAGAAAATAAAAAAAAACGGTTTTGTTGATTTTTTCAAAAGGTACATTTTTATTAACCAAAGTTGTTTTGATAAAACGAAGACTTTTTGAGTTATTTGCAGAAAACTGAATAAAAACATTATTTTTTTTAATATAAAACTAACACTTTCGATAGCGAATAAATCGAAAACTATTAATTTTATCAAAAAAATGTATAGAGCATTTTTTGCTTAGAATTAATGGTTTTACCAACTTTTGCGGTCAAAATATAATAAAAAAATTTCACCCACGACATGGGGTGGCAACCACCCCCATGGTAAAAGCGCCTTTCGGCATCATATAGATTTTGATCCTTGGACTATCTACTACTTACTCTCAAATTTTCAAGCAAATCGATCCATTCTGTAAAAATTGCGAGGTTTTGTCCTATTTTAAGCTTCATTACTTGGACTAGAAGATTTCACGAAGTAGCGTATTCATTCCAAAAAATGTGACATTTGATTGAATATCAGTTAGTTTGTGTAATCTGACAGTTGACAGTGCCTTATAAAGAATAAGCCTCATAAATTATAAACGTCTAGTAGTATGACCGAATAAAATACTTTCAGAGCTAAGAGGAAGTTATTTATAAAAAATAAAAAATGAATAACCATTTTCAATTTCGTTGCAAAACGAAAATACAGCCGAACCATATTCCAGTCCAATCAGAGAGTGCTGCAAGCACCTCTACCGGTTTCGAAACTTATTAGTCTCTCATCAGGAGGCACATATGCTGCTCTCCCTGATCCAACCAAAACAAACTCCAGCGTGCAGTCCCGAATTGCAACGAACGAAATGGCATAGATGCCCTAGCGGCAACTGCTAGCAAAAGACTAAGTTTTCACTCTAATGGCACATAACATATCCCACCAGAATGAAAACAATGGGAACCTTCTCTGGGTGGGATATGTTATGTGCCATTAGAGTGAAAACTTAGTCTTTCGTCTGAAGTTATTTATGCTTTCTTATCCATAGCTCTAGAAACACCCTAGGTTATTTGGTTTATTTAGTATTACGAAAATTGCGACTGACTGCTCATATTTGTTACACTACCATCCTTTCTTAGTAGTAAAGCAATTTTTCGCATGTACTTAATCATTTTTGTTTCATTGACATGGTTTTTAATGCATTTATAATTGCCAACATTATGTGGAATATATCATAGAATTTACATTCAGGTGAACGACCGAAATTGCATAAGATTTAAGTTTAACAACCATGTTATTTACATGCCGAATACTAGTTTCATTTATATAAAATTATAGAGTGTGCAATAGTCCAGTGGAATAAATTCATTATTTCAGTAATAGTTTTCAATCTTATATTTTAAAATTATATTTTCTAGGGATTTGGAGCTAAGATTTTTTTCTTCAGATTGGTCTTCTTTTTATATCATTGCAAGAAATTAGATTGGCGTTCATATAAATATATGTAAAGCGTAACACATATTCTACAGGAGCTAATAGAATGATGACGAATTGAAAAAACGAATTTGTTTAAGTTGGTTGTTCACGCGGTATAATTATTCGAATAATACAAGTTATTTTACATTTTGTCTTTTATTAAATATATTCTCGCTCATTAAAATGGCAAACCTTTTAATACAGTGAATAGTTCGTTATATATTTACAAATAGATGTTATGAGCATATGAGATAAAAATAAACATTTAAAAATATCTAGATTTCCTTTGTGTGCTAATGGTAATAACGTAATAAGTAAATGTTTGTTACCGAGAGAAACAAAATTATATACGAAATGGCCTCTTGAGACTCCTTTCTCCCGAGGGCAAAGACATTTATGTATTAATATTATTAGCATTCGTGTTTTTATGTAGTTTTAGTTCGTTACTTTATTGGTATTAATGGGATTATTTAAAAAAACAATACAAATTTAATTGTATTTTGCACATTTTAATTTTATCATAATAAATAATAAATAAATAAATGTTTGAAAAACAACATTTTTGAAATAATTGTTTATTCAATGAAAAGATACAATACATACAATGCTAATACATTAAAATCATTATAATTTCCTATAAATAAACACAAATACCACTTGAAGCATATTGCTTGTGCAGTGGTTAATTGGGTTCATTGTAATGTAGAAAATATCCCCAGTATACACTATCTTTTCACAATCAATATAATTTTATATTAATTAATAATTAGAGAACAAAAAGAAACCAAGAACATAATGCTGTTTCTTTCAATAATTAAATATTAAAAAAAATAATTCAGTTTCAAAATCTGGAAAAAAATGCATCATACATATAATTTTATAAAAAAAAAAGAATGTGTGTGTATACTTTGTACGCACGTAAGAAGTTATACTTCTATTATATGATTTCAACGAAATTAATATGCGGGAAACAGTTTATTTATATTTTATTCAAATATTAAACTAATTTTAATACTTACTACTTTCCAAAAAAATTTATTAAAACCGTTTATATTACCAAAAATAAAAAAAAATAAAAGAATAAAACATACACAAACACATTGAAAAATACCACAAATGATTTCTGAACAATAAAATTATTGGCAAAAACTAACTAAATACGTATTTTCTAAAAAAAAAAATTATGTAATAAATATACTTATAATCATAAAATGGACAAAAAAAAATAAAAAATAAAAATTTGCATTGGGATCGAACCCGCGTATATTAGGGCGGTTATATTTGAAATCCAAGCATCTTAGATTTTCTAAGATGCTTGGTAAGATTAAGCGCCTTTTCACTTCGGTCAGATTATTTCATGAAATAAGCTCGTAAACTCGAGTGCTTAAAATTGCCGATTTGTGTTGTCCTCGTGACAATTTGACATTAGATGCAGAACTAAAAGTTGATTATGGATATTTTCTTAAATGTGATAGTTGTCAAAACTAGGAAACTAGAAAATTAAACAGAAACAATCTACCTAAAAATTATTCCCACTATAATAATGTACAATAGAAAATTACCACTATAATAATAATCTGATTGGACAGAAATAACCACGTGATGAAAAATCTTACTACACGATTGAAAGTTCAAATCATTAAAAAATATCCATCCAAATAAAATCTTATATCTGCACTCAAATAATTAGTTGTTTTAGGTTCGAACTGTATTTATAACTCATTTTATAATCCATGTGGTGAGACCGCTCCCGTCTGGAAAAATTTCTGATTCGGTTTCTTTGTGGATTCCTATTCAAAAATGTCCCCTTTAAAAAATTCTGAAGGGTGCCGGGCGGAATTTTTGGGCAGAAATTGTTTAAACAATTTTTTTAAACAAATACAAAAGATCACGTTTTTTTGCTCCGGAACATATATTTTTGAGTTTTGTGGGTCATTCTGAACAAGAAAGGTGTTTCAAAATGTTATGAAAACTGCAGGAAATATGAAAACTGAGTTGTAAAAAAATAGAATTTAAAAATTATGTTTCCACAAGCTTTGCACAATATCGCTTACCTGGAAATCGGTGATGTTTAGGATATGGTAAACTTGTAGATCCAATGGGTGACTCAATTCTGGACTCCTTCCATGGAATTCGCGATGCACGTGGAACGCGGGACGGTACCGTCAAGATCACGAAAGGGAGTACCTTTTTCGTTGAAAGCTTGAAGCGAAATCACAGTAGTGGTACCTTGTCCTTAAAGTACTTAACGCATGTCCAGTTTTATACATGCGTACCGAAAGCGATAAGCTTTGAGCTTGTGGATAATTTTAAAAATTGACATTAAGAAGGTTATTCCGCGTCATTTTACAGGGGGCATACCAAAATAACTAAATATAATTAAATTGTCTAAAGCTTATTCTACCCGAAAATAAATAAATAGTAGAATCATAGCAATATTAAAATAAAGAAATAAGGATTCCCGAACAGTTGAAGAGTGTTAATATACTCTAAAGACCAACGTTTCCAGAAATCGCTTTGGATACGTTGCAGTAGCTGCCAACGACTTAGTTTGTTAAGACTTAAATGCTCTAAATTGGGTTCAGGAATCGGATTATTTAACGATTCGAAAATCAGAAAATGTCCAGGCGTAAGTGGCTGCAGATCATTATGATCTGAGCTAATGGGACACAAGGGACGAGAATTTAGAATAGCCTCGACTTGTGTTAGAACTGTATAGAATTCTTCAAAGGTTAAAATTTGATTTCCCATAACTCGGTAAAAATATGATTTAAATGACTTGACGCCAGCCTCGGCCAATCCATTCAAATGCGGAGAAGCGGGAGGATTAAAATTCCAAGAAATGTCTAATTTTTGTGCTGTAATTTGAGCAAGTTCTATTAATTGATTATTAGCACCCTTAAAATTAGTGCCCTGATCACTTACAATATGATTGCACCTACCCTTTCGGGCAATGAAACGTCTAAAAGCTGCTAAGAATGACTCTGAACTAAGATCAGATGTGGCCTCCAAATGAATGGCCTTAGTAGCGGTACAAACAAATAAACAGACATAACCCTTAAAAGTTTTTGCTCCTCTGTGTTTGCTCATCAAAAGCGAAAATGGACCAGCGAAATCAATGCAAACTGATGAGAATGCCTTTAACTGAGAAACGCGGAACGAGGGTAAATCAGCCATATACGGATTATATGACTTGGGTTTAGAACGAAAACATGTAATACATCTAGATAAACATTTATAAATTGCTGCTTTAGGGGATAAGATCCAATATTGTTGAAGCAACAAGTATTGCAAAGTCTTTAAACCAGGATGAAAATATGAGCTGTGAACTGATTCTATTATCAATTCTGTCAGTCTGTGTGTTTTGGGCAAAAGGATAGGATGTTTAATGTCATAACTAAAAGAAGATCTTTTAAGCCGACCACCAACTCTAAGTAAACCATCTGGGTCCACAAATGGGGCCAATTTACGAAAAGGTTTTGACAGTAACTGATTTTGATTAATCTTAAGAAAAATATCAGAAAAAACATCCAGCTGAACATATCGAATGATCGGTATAAGTGAAGAATTTATTTCCTGAGGAGTAAGGATTTTGTTTTCGTTGAGTCTTTGTTTAGACCTAGAATTTTTTATAAACCTTATAACATAAGCTAAAATTCTTTGAATTTTAAGCAAAGAAGACAATCAGTTAAGTAAATTAAATAGAAAATTGTCACTATTAACTGTCACCGCAACTGCAACTTGTTTTTCCTCCTTTTGGATCTCTATTGATAAATCAGAGTAAGATTCAGTTGCAGGCTGACAGGGCCAAGTGGTTCTAGGCATAGAAAGAAAAGGAGGGCCTGACCACCACATAGAAGTATTTAGAAGTTGAAGCGGACTTTGACCACGACTTGCATAATCGGCAGGATTCTGTGAAGACGCCACATGATGCCAACTAGAATTAGGGACAGTTTCTTGTATATGACTTACTCTGTTAGCTATAAAAGTCTTCCATCGACTTGGTGAAGAAGACAACCAAGCCAAAGTTATCATAGAATCTGACCACGCATATACAGCGTCAAACATTATGAAGCCCTCATAACTTCTTTGAACAAAATTAATTAAGTTAGCCAGAAGAACTGCTGCCAAAAGCTCCAAACGAGCAATAGACTGGGTCTTTAATGGAGCAACCTTGCACTTAGCGCTAACCAAAAAGGTTTTGATATTACCAGTGGTTTCTTCAATTCGAAAGTAAACAACACTAGCATAACCTACTTGAGAGGCGTCACAAAAGCCATGTAACTCGACGCGAGATATGGCTTCAGAACCCAAATAACGAGCAATTTTAATATCAGCGAGATTTGGTAATTCCGTTTTGAATTTTGTCCAAATTTCGGTAATCTCGTCGGATAAGATTTCATCCCAAGGGACATTGAGCTCCCACAATCTTTGTAGCAGACGTTTTGCAAACAGAAGACAGGGTAAAATAAATCCGAGAGGATCAAAAATCCTACTAATTTCAGACAAAATGTGTCTCTTTGTACAAGAGCGATCAAAAGGGACATAGGAATAGGAAAATATGTCTGATGACGGATCCCATTTTAATCCCAACAGTTTGATGAATGAAGGTTCGTCCTTATCAAAACTATAAGATGAGTTCTGACAATCGGAAGCAGAAAGATAAGTAATTAGATCAGGGTGATTACTAGCCCATTTTCCAAGTTCAAAACCTCCTCTTTTCATAACTGCGATTAAGTCAAATTGAAGAGTCAAGGCTGAGGGAATATCATTAGCTCCCAGTAAACCATCGTCCATATAAAATTGAGTTCTTAAAGCTTTAGCTACATGAGGATAATTATTTTCTTCAGAAGCTGCGAGTTCATACAAGGTACGTAATGCCAAATATGGTGAAGAAGATATACCATATGTCACAGTGCGTAAATGATACCCCTGAAGAGGTTCGGATAGGGAGAAACGCCATAGAATACGTTGATAGTCCCAATAGTCGGCAATCACATTAATTTGTCTGTACATTTGCTTAATGTCGCAAACAAAGACATAGGCATAAAATCGAAATCTAAGTAAAAGACTAGCAATGTCCTTCTGAAGCTTTGGACCTACAAGTAAGGTGTCATTTAGAGATACACCGTTTATGTCACGCAAACTTGCATCAAAGACTACCCTTATTTTAGATACAATCTCGAATTCGGAAATTTGTTCCTTAAATATAGCATGATGGGCGATATAATAGGCCGAAGGAGAATGGTTATGCTCTGTAGGAACGAGAGACATGTGACCCTTATTTAAATAATCTTGCATAAAATCACAATATTTTGTGCGTAAATCAGGATTTTTTCTAAAACGATTTTCAAGCATCGAAAAACGTCGATGGGCTTGAGAATAAGTATCAAGAAATTTAGGTTTTTCTTGACGAAAAGGTAACGGGACAAAAAATCGACCTGTAGAATCTCTAAGAGTTAAAGACTTATATATTTCTTCACATTTTTTATCTTCAGAGGATAAAGGTAAGGATTTAGAAATCTCCTCAAGCTCCCAAAATTTTCTTAATTGCGTGTCGATATTTGTTTCAAGAGACATATGACAATTAACAAGAGTATTTATAGAAGAATCATTAGGGAGGCAATTTACTTTACCTTGAAGAACGTATCCAAAAATAGTTTCTAATGGCACTGGTTGATTTGGATTTCCAAAAATTCTACCCGATTTTAAAATAAACGGAGTGAGTTCTGCACCAACTAACATGTCTATAGGACCAGGTATGTGGAACTTAGGATCTGCCAATTTTAAAGTTTGAAGATGTGTCAACTCAGAAGGATTAATTAGGAATTTTGGCTGATTTGAACATACTTTAGGAAGAACAATGGCTTCAAATGAAAATGTTGGATCGATTTGTCCACACGGTTTCATTGTGCACTGCACTATACCACTGTTTGCAGCCAATGATATTCCATTAAGACCTTCAACAGGAATCGAAAAATTTCTTTTTGAAAGGCCAAGACGTTGAACACAAGATTCAGAAATAAAATTCGCCATAGAACCTGTATCAAGAAGAATTCGTATTGTGGTAAAGTTACCTCGAATATCCTTTACTTCCGCTTCACAGGTTGACAATAAAATAGTTGATTGAGGAAGTGATAAGGTGCTTGTAATACAGTCAGAATTGATGTAAGTATTTACAAGGGTATTGGTAATCGAAGAACTAGTAGACGGGTTGCAACCCACTGACGGACCAACAGAGGGGTTGGAAGAAGTAACCTGAACGTTTGAATTCTGCTCAGAAGCTGTATCGTTTGATTTTTTATCAAAGTGCAATGTTGTATGATGGGGGAATTTGCAAACACGACATTTATGAGATGACACACAATTCCTCATAGAGTGTGGCGAAACTAAACAATTAACGCAAAGTTTGTGTTGTTTAGCAATAGAAAACCTCTCTTGAGGGGATTTAGAAAGAAATATTCCGCACTTATATAAGGCATGAGGCGAAGAACATAAGATGCACTTAGACTGCTCAACTGAATTAGGGCTGGATTCCACCAGAAAACTAGATACGTGTTTTTTATTGTTCACCTTTGGATTGTGAGATGACGAAGCAATATACTGAACAGACTCCAGTGCGATGCATTGTCTATCTAAAAACGACATTAATTGCCTATAAGTTGGCACTTCCTGGCTAAGGCTATGTTCCAGTTCAAAATTGGTTCTGGTTTTTGAATCTTATTTATTAAGAAGCATGTTAAATAGCAAAAAATCCCAATGATCTACAGGGAACTTCATTACCCTGAGAGCAGCAACATTTTCTGAAAAGACACTTAATAATTTTCTTAGTTCAAAAGAATTTGCCTTTGAAATTGAGAGAGCATTAAAAATTTCATTATAATAGTGGCTAGCTAAGATACGTGTATTTTTATATCTTTTTTCCAGCTTTTCATATGCTACAGTATAATTGCCCTCAGTAAGAGGAATGCCTTTGATTAAAGCTAGGGGTTCATTACCCAAAGAAGTAAGCAGATACTGAAACTTTTCAACATTAGATATGTCAGGATTATTGTGGATTAGACTGTTAAAGACATCAAAATAAGTAGGAAATTCTTTATAAGAACCTTCGAAACGCATCAAGGAAAGCTTTGGAAGGTTTACGACACTTCTACGGTTAGAAGAATTAGAATTATCTACAGTAGACATGTTTGCCGCTTGAGAAGATGAGTCATTCAACAAAAAATCATGTTTTAGTGATAAAACTCCATAAAAGGCTTTATCAGCATTTAATCTCATCTCATCATAGGAAGAAAATTCATCATCATTGATTAATGAAATAACAGTGTTATGATTACTTTGAAATTCATTATAAGTGCCATCAATAGCATTGGCTCTAGCAAGAAATTCAGGCTTTAAAGACTCATCATTCGAAACTTTAAGACCACACTCGTAAGTTTCTTGTAATCGTTTAAAAGCAGTAGTTCGCTTTAAATTGGCTTTTGTTAATTTATCAGACATGTTAGAAAGTTAATTTAACAAATTAATATTCTAATAAAATTTACTTAAATGTGATTGATTTGTATTCTAAATAGCGAATAAAAAATTTATTAATCAAAGACACAAGTGGTTTAAATAATAAACGTAATTCAAATAATAATTGTTTTGTTATAAATAAGTGAACAACAGCAAGTAACTTTATTTATCAAAATCGACATAAAAATAAACAAGAAAACCTAATTAACGTGAACCCATCAAATTAACCGATAATAATAATTAGCGACAGGTTTAGAAAAGCAAAAACTAGAAAGCGATGTACCGTTCAATTTCTCGATTCAAAAATATTTGCGAGAATTTACTTTAGGTATCGTACTGTAAAGTTTTTAAAAGTTACAAAAAAGTGACTGTTAATAAAAAGCCTATAACGTTTGTCGTTTATAGAAGCTTACAAGGTTTAAAAATGACGCAAAATAAGCTTATATTATGTAACATAAATAGAAAAAAGGCTCAAAATCCGGCTCGAAGGACCAAAATGTTTCAAAATGTTATGAAAACTGCAGGAAATATGAAAACTGAGTTGTAAAAAAATAGAATTTAAAAATTATGTTTCCACAAGCTTTGCACAATATCGCTTACCTGGAAATCGGTGATGTTTAGGATATGGTAAACTTGTAGATCCAATGGGTGACTCAATTCTGGACTCCTTCCATGGAATTCGCCATGCACGTGGAACGCGGGACGGTACCGTCAAGATCACGAAAGGGAGTACCTTTTTCGTTGAAAGCTTGAAGCGAAATCACAGTAGTGGTACCTTGTCCTTAAAGTACTTAACGCATGTCCAGTTTTATACATGCGTACCGAAAGCGATAAGCTTTGAGCTTGTGGATAATTTTAAAAATTGACATTAAGAAGGTTATTCCGCGTCATTTTACAGGGGGCATACCAAAATAACTAAATATAATTAAATTGTCTAAAGCTTATTCTACCCGAAAATAAATAAATAGTAGAATCATAGCAATATTAAAATAAAGAAATAAGGATTCCCGAACAAAAGGTATCTTCTAAATTTTCTCAGAAATTGATAGTTATCGAGTTATAGGCGATTTAAAATCTGAAAAATGCGAAAATACGCATTTTCGAGGCTTAAAAACTCATATTCAAATTAGTATTTTTGAGGTTGCCAGATACTTAAATTGAAGAATAAATATTCAGCTTCAAGATTCTAAAGAGTGATTGCGTCTAACTTTAATTTATACCGTTGTTTTTTAATTGTTAAATATGCGTGTTTATCCGATTTTTTTGCCGGTGCGGCGCGCTCCGTTTCAAAAATCTTGTATTTTCTTCCGAAAAATATTTTTTCTAGATTCTTTGGGACATTCTAAATAAAATAAGTTTCTTGACATTTTTCTCAAAAGTTAATAGTTTTAAAGTTATAAGCGATTTAAAATTCGAAAATGCGTTTTTTGTCACTTTTTTCTGATTTTAAATCGCTTATAACTTAAAAACTATTACCTTTTGAGAAAAATGGCAAGAAACTTATTTTATTTAGAATCTCACAAAGAATCAAGAAAACATAATTTTTCGGAGGAAAATAGGAGATTTTTGAAATGAAGCGCGCCGCACCGGCAAAAAAATCGGATAAACACGCATATTTAACAATTAAAAAACAACGGTATAAATTAAAGCTAGACCCGATCACTCTTCAGAATCTTGAAGCTGAATGTTCAGTCTTCAATCTAAGTATCTGGCAACCTCAAAAATTCTATTTTAAATATCAGTTTTTAAGCCTCGAAAATGCGTATTTTCGCATTTTTCAGATTTTAAATCGCCTATAACTCCAAAACTATAAATTTCTGAGAAAAATTACAAGATACCTTTCTTGTTTAGATTGACCCAAAAAATCTAAAAATATATGTTCCAGAGCAAAAAACATGATATTTTGTATTTGTTTAACCTTGGGATGACCAAGCGGGGGAAATTGTGACCCCAGCGTATGTTTTTCTTTAATAAATTCAAAAGTATTTTCAATGTTTAACTCATTATTTTTTTTGTTTGACTTTAATATCATTCTAGATATCCTCATATTTTAAAATAAAAAAAATTCCCTATATTTTACGAATAAAAAATATATTCTGAAGTTGATGTTTAGTAAAATACCGTTAGACCAGGGCGGATCTGTAAAAATATTAATACATTTGGACGTTGAGAGGTGACTCAAATTTTTTTGCAGAAATTGCTTGAAAATAAATCAAATAATAATATTTGAGTTATCCTCCCTCTCAAAAAGGTCCGGAACATTGTTTAAATAATCAAAATGTCAAAAAATTAAGGAAAAATTCGATTTTTTTCTTCGTTTTTTGATTATAACTTTAAAAGTATTCATTTCCGAGAAAAGTTGTACTAACATAAAAGTTGCGTAATTAAATTTCCTACAATATATAATTTGCTAAAAATTTAAAAAATAGTCACCCTTGTTGCAAAATAGCAATAATTGCGAAAAAACCATACAAAAACAAGTATTCGCATTTAACTTTTTTCAACCATTTATGCTACACTTACGACCCTCATATTTCACTCAGAAAAACTTTATGATATAGTAAAACAATACTGTGAATTTCGTTAAGATCTGTTTAACAGATTTTGCAAAATAAATTTTGCAATCCAGCTTTCGTAAAAAAAATTCATTTTTTCAAAATGTTACAGGACTGAAAATAAAGCAGATAGCAAGTTCAATTTTTTTTTTGAGTATATAAGTCTACTGTAGCTTTCATTTGCAATTCTCCAAAATTAAAATCGATTAACACCACGGCGTCAGGAATTTTTTTAAATAAACATTAATTATTGGTGCTACGCGCAGGACAGCGGATAGTTTGCTCTGATTGGGCATTCCAATGACCTTTGATAATGATTGATACATTTTAATTTTTATTAAATTTCGATATAAATAAACAAATTTGTTTATTGTAAAATAAAAACACATACTCTATCCTTTGAAATAACACTTTTATTAGCAAAAACTTTCTTCGTTCATATATTTTAACTTAAAAAATAAACGTTTATTATTTTTAAACATATGCAACTGTTTAAACAATATTTCACAAACAATAATAAAATTGGTTTGATTTTTGTGGAATTAAAATATTAAAATACAACAAAATATAGAGTAAGAAAGTAATATATTAGATAAACATAGGAAGAAATTTTGGTGGAAATCCACTTGTGTGAATCGAACACCGCCGTCCTGCGCGTAGCACCAAAAATTATTGTTTATTTAAAAAATTTCCTGACGCCGTGGTAATTAATCGATTTTAATTTTGCAAATTGCAAATGAAAGGTACAGTACACTTCTATAAGCAAAAAAAATTTCAACTTGCTATCTGCTTTATTTTCAATCCTGTAACATTTCGAAAAAATGAATTTTTTTTGCGAAAGCTGGATTGCAAAATTTATTTTGCAAAATCTGTTGAACTGATCTTAATGGAATTTACGGAATTGTTTTACTGTATCATAAAGTTTTTCCGGATGAAATATGAAGGTCCTAAGTGTAGTATAAATTGTTGAAAAACGTAAAATGCCAATACTTGTTTTTGTATGGTTTTTCGCAAGTATTGCTATTTTGCAACTAGGGTGACTACTTTTTAAATTTCTAACCTATTCTATATTATAGGAAATTTTATTACGAAACTTTTATGTCAGTACAACTTTTCTCGAAAATGAATACTTTTAAAGGTATAATCAAAAAACGAAGAAAAAAATCGAATTTTTCCTTAATTTTTTGACATTTTGATTATTTAAACAATGTTCCGGACCTTTTTGAGAGGGAGGATAACTCAAATATTATTATTTGATTTATTTTCAAGCAATTTCTGCAAAAAAATTTGAGTCACCTCTCAACGTCCATCTCAAAACAGATGCGCCCTGGACTACGTCTATAATGTGTAATTCCAAGTAGTTTTACGCTAATGACGTCGACTTTGCAAAGTAACAAGACATTTACTCAACATACACACTACACATGACACTAATACTCATGTTGTGACTGGCTGAATGACATAAAATCCATGCCATAAAAAAATAAAAAAAAACTTAATTTTTTTGTTAAATGTCATTTTTGACATTTTTGACCTGGGGTCATTTTCCCCCCCTTGGTCATCCGTGTAACAAAAAAAGGTTGGTCATCGGAAGGGTAAAAAAATTGTTTAAACAATTTCTGCCCAAAAATTCCGCCCGGCACCCTTCAGATTTCTTTAAAGGGGACATTTTTGAATAGGAATCCACAATGAAACCGAATCAGAATTTTTTTCCAGACGGGCGCGGTCTCACCACATGGACTATTAACTATTTTATTGATTCTCATTCATCTGAATATTTGCTAAACATTGCTGTTCACTTTGACAAGTTGAAAAATGTGTGTCACACTAATAGGGCTTTTCATTCACAGTCATTTGTTTCGAGCTTCTATCATAATATGTTGTATAATCCGTGTATATTAAAATTATACATTTATTATACGACATTTGACAGAAGCTCGAAATAATGACAATCGATGAAAAGCACTATTGGGATAAATGTCACTGAATTTTTTTATACAAAGACTTGAATTTTGTATGTAATTATTAAAAAAATAACCTGTCGGATATCGCACGATCTTCTTCTTAGGGTGCCTGTCCGTTCCGAACGTTGGCGATCATTCTGGCTATGATGACTTTGTTGGTTGCTACACGGAATAGTTGTGTTGAGGTCTTTCTATACCATGCTCTCAGGTTAGCAACGGCTCGCACGATAGTAAGAATAAATAAGATAATAATGCTCCAATTTTTTCTCAAACTTGTTTTCATTGCCGGGCAAGAAGTTTTCGAAAAATTGTCGCATTATTGTCAATTTATTCTCACTTTCGTGTGATATTAATGTTGGAAATTCGACTGAATTGTATCTAAAGCGATTTGGAAAACCGATTTTTTGTTCATAGCATTATTGTCTGACACATTTTTTGAGAAGTATTCTAATATAATAACATTCTCGGTCAACGCAACACCTCATCTAATAGAGAATGGGGAAACAAACGCGTTGCTGACTTTGATGTGGTATATTCAATCTGAAGTTTTCTCATAAAGCTTTGTTCGCTACATATTTCCCCTTTACTCTTTAGTTTCTGAACAACCAATTTCATAAATTATAACGATCCAAAGTTATAATGCAATATGAACTAAATTGGATACAAAATTGATAAGCAGTCCAACCGACAAAGACGTGATTGTTGGGGTTTTCCATTATTTAATATAGTAAATCTTTTGGTGGTCATGCATAACTGTAAACAAACAGTTTCAAAAGTTATGCATCACCCAAAATTTTCGTTATTATTCACTATTTTCAGAAACTACTATTATAAATCATTTATTAAATTTTCCTAACTAGTGCGGGAAGTCATACTTTTCCGCACGCGATTGTAGTTTGCCGAACGACGCGAAGCGGAGCTCGGCAAGCAGTCGAGTGCGGAAAAGAGAATTTGCGCAAGAGTTAGGAACATTATTTTTTCTACGAGCGTTTAAAAATTGACCAAATCTTAATCAATTAATTGAAGTAATATGAAAATACACAAATTAATTCTTTGACAAGGTTGTCAAAACCAAACTTTCAATATAATTGGTTACCATGACGACGATTCAAAACCACTGTTATTGTCTACTAATTTGACTTTCGAATATTATGTCAAAATAATTTTATTTCATCGAATTGTCGCGTTAATTTCATTTCATTAAAACATAAACACAACAAGATACATGTGAAATAAATTAGTAAATAATCGATATTCATTCGATACGGTGAAACATAATCCGTTAATAAAACTACTGAGAACAAAGAACATCGACACACGGGATATAAGAATAATAAATAATCTGTATTATGAACAAGAAGCTGTCATAAGAATAAATAATTTAAAGACCCATAAAATGAAAATCAAAAGAGGCGTTAGACAGGGCTGTGTCTTGTCGCTATCACTGTTTAATGGATCATGTTCAAAATGGATGTTTAATGGATGTTCAAAAAAGGATTAGAAGATGAAGTAGCAGGCATAAAAATAAATGGCCTACCCATATGTGAAATTAGATACGCCGATGACACAATACTAATAGCAGAAACTATTACAGATCTACAAAGAATTTTAGATAAGGTTGTTGCAACGAGTGAAGAATTTGGTCTGTCATTAAACATAAGGAAAACGAAATTCATGGTTATTTCAAAGAAAAATATTAGAAACATCAATCTACACGTAAATAATAAAACGATAGAACGAGTTCAGAATTATAACTATTTAGGGACAAACATTAGTGAAACAAACGATTATACCAAAGAAATCCGAATTGGAATAGAAAAGGCTAGAAGTGCATTCATTAATATGAAACAAATATTAAGTAGTAGAGACCTCAGCCTAAATATTAGAAAGCGAGTACTAAAATGTTATGTATTATCTGTTCTTTTGTATGGTGTGGAGACATGGACTCTCAATAAACATAAATAGACATGGACTCTCAATAGATTGGAAGCATTTGAGATGTGGACGTATCGAAGAATGCTGAGAATCTCTTGGACAGACAGAATAACCAATGAGGAAGTACTAAGGAGAATACAGAACAGCAGGGAGATACTGGATTCCATCAAAATAAGAAAACTTCAATACTTGGGTCATATAACACGTGGTGACAGATATGAACTCCTAAAATTAATTATGCAGGCAAAGATTCAAGGAAGACGCAGCATAGGTGGGAAAAAAACGTCATGGCTGAGAAATCTCAGAGAATGGTTTGGATGCAGCTCAACTGAATTCTTTCGGGCTGTAGTGTCAAAAGTGAGAATAGCAATGATGATTGCCAACCTTCGTCGCGGAGATGGCACGTAAAGAAGAAGAAGAAGAAGAAGAAGAAGAAGTAAATAATATCTAAATATTAGTTTATTGCATGTATTTTAATATAATTATATTAAAGGCCATATTAAAATATCTAAATTCAGTGCGGAAAAGTAAAACTTTCCAAACTAAAACGCGTGGGAAAAGTAGACTTTTTTGCACGCCCATAGAAAAAATTATTTTAGTAATTTATAATTTAATTTATTTTTAATTTAAAATATAATGTAATAGATATTTTTTGTTTTCAAGGAAATACTGTTTTTTAATAGAATAAAATTTAATATTTTAAGAAAATAATAATATAAATATAATAATAATAAAATAAAATAAAACTAAAAAATTTATTTCTAATTAAAATGTTTTTAACAATTTTAATATCGTTTATTTCCACCACGGGCTTGCTTTGCTCGAATCCAGGCTTTCGATGTAAGCCTGGATTCGAGTTCTATACTGTTAACAAGTCGATCAATCATTTCCTGTGACATATTCTCCCATTTTTTGGGCATGTTCAATGAGGTTCATGTCTGGAGACATCGCAGGCCAATCCAAACGGCGAATACATTATGTCTCAAGATAGTCATTAACCGCTGGAGTCCTATGTGGGTGGGCGTTATCATCCAAAAATACAAAGTTTTCACCCACAGATCCTCGCCATAATCTGAAATAAGGTTTTAAAATCCGTGTGATATACCTTTGTCCTATTAGACTCTTGTCAATAACCACCAATTACGTGCTTACACCTGCCATTATACCGCCCAAAACATAACATTGCTACCAGAGAAAGAAGGACAGTATGGGACGGGCATTTGCTAGTTGTGTCTCTCGCCAAAGACGAATTCGTCAACAGAATATTTAAACAGATTCTGGTCTCGTCTGAAGCATAAAATTGCAAAACTGTTGACGGAGCTCTATGTATTTTTGACCCACTGGAGGCGGTGCAAAACATGTCTAGGTTGTATCTGGTTGTCTAGGTTGGAACTCTTATTGGTCGATGACTCCTCAAACCTGACTCTAAAATTCTTCTTATTGTAGCCAACGATACTCTGACTCCTGTAGTGAGCATGAAGTCTCTTTTGAGGGCTGGTACGGACATATAAGAATTTCTCTGAATGGAAATTCTGATATATCTATTGTGTTGCTCATTGGTAACTCGGGGTATATCCGAGCGAGCTTGCTGTATCGAATTTGTCTCCAGAAACCTATTCCATATCCGTAAAACATCACTCTGGGAAACACCCACTCTTTCCGCTAAATCGCTGTCAAGGGCCTCCTTCAACTAAAGCGATAATTCTTGCACGGTCCAACTCAGCAATTCATTATAAATCACGTTTTTAAAAATTTTGGGTATTTAAATAAAATAAAAACCAAAAAGGTGTATTTTATATAAAACAGGCCTATTAAATATATTAGACCAGTAAGGATCTGTTTTTATGTGGATGTGAGAGGTGGCATTCAGATTTTTGCGGATTAAGTTAGGTGATAACTTCGTTAATAATAATTGATTTATGCTCCTTCTCAAATATGCCCGGAACATTAATAAAAAAAATAAAATATTTAAAAATTTCAAAAAATTTCGTTTTTTTTCTACTTTTTTTGCTTATAACTTAAAAACTATTCATTCACTATAAAAAGAACAAAGTCGTATAGGAATAAAACAAAGATAATTTAATTTTCTATCAGACGCGATTAGTTAAAAATTTATCACCCTTGCTTCAAAATAGCAATAAATATAAAATAAGGGGGCAAAACAAGCCTGTCCTTATTCAATGATTTTCCATCACTTAGGTTACACTTGGAACCTTCCTAATTCGCTTAGAAAATTTTTGTAATGTGCTAAAACCGTACACCAAATTTCATTAAAATTGACTTACTAGATTTTGCATAATTTTGCAATCTTAATTTTTTTTTAAAAATTAAGATTTTTGAAAATCTTGCACGACAAAAACTAGAACATACAAAGATTTGTCAATTTGTTTACATATAAAGAAGTACTTCACCTATCTAATGCACTTTACAGAATTGAAATCGGATTATTTAAGCAGCCTTAGCAATGTTTTTAAGTTATAAACAATTTTTGGCTTATAAACAAATTAGTGCTGTGGCCAGGAGGGGGTGCTACGGGCTCCTTTATTTAGATGGACTTACCCAAGTTTTTTATGTATTTTGACCCGTAGAACACGAATTTTTTGGGTTACAGTTGATCCGGATGTCGATAAGATTGTTATAAACAAAGAACTTGAGGAATTACGTAACATCGTTTTTTCGCAAAATAAAACATTTTTTTGTATTTCTTGGGTAATTCTAAGCAAAAAATGTTCTTACAAGTTTTTTCGTAGGATGCATAGTTTTCGAGATAAACGCGGTGGAACTTTCAAAAAATCGAGAAATTGCAATTTTTGAACGCGAATAACGTTTGATTAAAAAACAAAATGCTGACGCAATTTGAAAGTTTAAGTCAGATTATACCGGTTTTAATTGTTTGCATTGCTAAAAATTAATTTTTTTATTATTAAACAAAGCTATTTGTTTATAAGCCAAAAAATTGTTTATAATTTTAAAACATTGCTGAGGCCCCTTAAATAATCCGATTTTAATTCTGTAAAGTGTATTAGATAGGTAGATCACCTCTTTATATGTAAAAAAATGAGCCAACTTCTAAATGGTCTACTTTTTGTTCAGAAAGATTTTAAAAAATTTGAACTTTTTTAAAAACATTTAGGTTGCAAATTTATTATGCAAAATTTATTAGGTCGATTTTAATGAAATTTGGTACACGATTTAAGTATGTTACAAAGAATTTCCTAAGCGAATTACTAAGGTTCTAAGTGCCACCAAAGTGGTTAAAAAATATTGAATAACAACAGACTTATTTTGCCCCCTTATTTTGTATTTATTGCTATATTGCAGAAAAGGTAATATGTACCTTAAGACATTTTTTACCAGTCGTAAATCATACAAAATTCAATTATATTTATTTTATTTCTCTACGACTTTGTTCCAAAACCAATCGTTTTAAATTTAAGCAAAGAAAGCAGAAAAAAATCGATTTTCTTCGAAATTTTTAAATATTTTATTTTTTTTATTAATGTTCCGGGCATATTTGAGAAGGAGCATAAGTTAATTATTATTACTGAAGGTTTCGCCTAACTTTATCTGCAAAAATCCGAATGCCACTTCTCACATCCAAAAATAGACGTTTTTTCGCAGATCCTTACTGGTCTAATATGTGATAAGGATACGGATTTATAAAAGTGTAAAAATTGCGAATACGAAGGTTGGTACATAACTTTTGAAACTACATGTGTATTTTATTACATGTACGCAAGGGTGGATCCAGGGCCGATTTTCCGTGGGGACCATGGCCTTTTTTTGGGGGAGTAACGGGGGACTGTCTTTTTTTTTAAATTATGGATAAAGTGTTGAGTTTTAAGACATTTTTCACACACTTTTGAGTGGCATAAAGACACTCAAAACTTATCGTTACTAAAGTACTATTAAAGTCAGTACCGATTCCTACACATTTCTTCGGATCCAAGTGCAGTTCTGTCAACAAGTTTAATACTATTTTTCCCAAGGCTTCTCCTGTTAGGCGTTATTCTTCCCCTATTTCTTCATTTTCACTAAGTATTTTTATGTTCTCATAAGCGTCCATGAACTTGATTAAATCTTCACGAATGTTGTTATCGTGTATGTATCTCCAATTTAGAGAAAGCCGTTCCACGTGGGATACGCCGATCCTTTCGTCAAATATGACAGAGTAATAATTTGAACTTTGAACCTGGTTCATTATTTGTTCAGTTATTTCTTCACCACTATATGTGTATGTTGCTCGGGAAGATGCTGTGGATAGATGTTGTTTAAGAGTCTCATCTGATGCGATTTTAATCCTTAAGAAATTTCCCTCATTGATAGGTCCAGGATCTTCGTCCAGAAGCAGAAGGCCATCATCACGATGGCCCCTTAGAGGAATATTTTGTCGGCCTAAGAACATTATAGACTCTAATATTGGTCGTAGTCTTTCTCTATTTTCTTGTATTTGTTTAGACCTCTGAGAATATCTCTGGTTAATGACTGACTTTTGCGGGTTGCGATAACTTTGTAGAAAATCCAGCCCAACCTGAACGCACTCCTTGTGCTACGATGTTTTTTCATGAGTTTGTATGGCTTCGTCTGTGCCCATGAGTTTGGGGAAAGATGTTTAAGGTTTCGTGGCAAGGCTTTGGGCTGTCATCACATTTTTCATTCTTCTTTCTTATTCTTTTTCTTTTTATTCTTTGTGTGTACAGAATATGGAAATTGATATCATTTTGATGGCTGCCAAGGTCATTCTAACAATTGGCACTTTGTAAAATTATTAACATTTTGCTTTACAAAACATCCTATGTCATTCTTGAAGCCTCCGTTACTGCTTTGGTTCAAATCTATTCCAGAATACATATTTATCCCTTGTTTTGTACATATATGTATATGTGTTTGAAACTAAAAACATTTGAAATGCAAATATTTAAATTTATATTTTTTTAAATTCTCGGAGGTGGCCATGGCCCCCTCTCTGGATCTGTCCTTGCATGTACGCCTAATAAAAACTAGGACAAGCGCAACCAACTTAGCCTCAAACTAAGAAACTAAGTATTGGCTCATCGGTCGTAGATCAAAATTCTCATTAAGCAACAACATATTATACAAATCAATCTCAAAGAGGTTCCAAAATAAACTACTGCGAGCTATTATTGAAGCTATCTACTACGTCAATAACGAAATCATTTAGCGTGATATCCGTTTAGATGCCGTCAGGGAAGCTATCCATCGTTTTAGTGCCAACTATAGTCAAAAAGTGTCAGTGCTGCCAATTCCGTTAGCCGCTATCCATAGTCCATAGGCTAAAACATCTACTGAATTTCGACCTATCTACATCGCACAGACTTTAGTTTAGATTTTAAGGCAAATGTTTATAAATTCACACAATGTTTGTGATTAGCACAACACTTATTGCCTACTATAGAGCGTTTCACATTAAGAATAGAACATTGCGGAGATAGCCTCATGTATTTCTTATGAACGATAGAAGCGCGCCGATGCCACGCCGTACTGACTAGAATGAATCGTATATCGGCAGTCGAGTATCCACCCGTGCGCGAGAGGTTTGGCAACACTGATCTCCGTAAGAGTAACGTTATATTCTTTACGTGATACAAAGTATAGGCAGATTGCAGATCTCTCCCGGAGATATTGAATTATCCTTCCATATTTTGTCTCTTATCTTAACTGACTTCTTAACAAATTCATTTATTGAAACTGCTTCCCAATAGCAAAATAATCTATTAGGATTTATTCGACTCACAATCAATTGTTCCCCACTGTGAAAAAGAATCATCTGTTAGGTTTAAAACATCAAAGAATTTGTACGTTGTAGGGGGTAATTACATTTATAGGACTACCTACTGTTCGTCGATGTCCATAAACCTTTGTGAATAGTAACGAAGCGGATTAAAGCCAAATGAGTCGGACACGCCAAATAAAAATCAACCTCGCATACAAGTGTGAACGGGAGTCTGGGCAAAGAGGTCATAAGGGATTATGTCAACATATAGCATGTTTATTAGTGTTTATTAGAAAGTAAATACAAGTAATTAGACGATACTAGTTATAATGAATTATTATGTTTCTTTAATTTATTTGTGTACCTTCTATGAATTTTAATGGTTAAGTTTTTAATAAAATTAGCTTAGTATTTTAATCTACATAATTAATTTGTTAAAATCTTAAAATAGTAATTTACCTTATAAGTTCCGAAATAGTATAGTCTTCAGAGATTTAACCTCTAAAAACAAGACCAACAAGCTGAATTTTGTTGAGAATGTCAATTTTGGGACCCCAAAATAGATGGAAAAAAGTTTGCCACTCCTACCCCCGGGCTTCCACCTAAAACCTCCTCTCGTAGGGGGAAAACAGAAAACAGATTTATCCTGACAATTTTGATAGAACTCCAGTGACCAGTTTTACGGGTCCTCAATAGTGGATCAGTGTCTGGACCGTGTTACGGGGTCATTTCTCCCATTCCCACGTAGATCGGCCACTGTTTAGTAGTTTTCCAAAGACGGAACTGCAGCTATGCTGGTATTGGATAAGTGTGAATCATTCATGAAAACATGACAATTCTTATGTCGCTCTAGCAGCACATTATCTCCTGAATACTTTTCGGAGATTTTCTGAGGACTAAAATACGGTGCATCTATTTTTCACCTCGAATTCATATGCAACACGCAAATAGGCATGAAGAAAATGAGTCTCTGCTTTCAATAATAAATATTTTGTTCACTTGACCGTGAATTAATGCTCTTAACGTAAACCGAACACCTGAATCCAAGAACTTCAGAAGGCTGTAGCTTCAGGAATAATAGTTTTTCAGACCTAGTTCCCATGGACTTTTCGTTAAATTTGACCGCGGCCACTTTTCCATAAGCAGTGTTGCGGGGTCCTTTGTTGGGCGAGGTTTTGGTCCTTTAGGTACGTTAGAAAAGGATGTTATATGCTTCATTTTAATTTATTTTAGACAATTAGCTCAAAAATAGAGCATTTAGGTGAACTAGTTCATCCAATTGTTAGATAAAATCTGGCATTATGTAAAGAGTGCTCTGTTTCTTCGCAAGTTGGTGTTGTTCATGTAAAATTAAAATGTTGGAAGCGTCACTTTCGATTTAATTTCCCTAAAAATGGATATATTTTTTCTGTGTAGGCCAATCCTTATCAAAACATATCCATCTTGACTGCCAGAATACCTTTCAAGTAGATTTTTGGTAATGAGTCCAAATTTCCATTATCCATGCCAATTTTAATGTTTTTGCACTCAAGCGAATTTTTGCATTTCTGCTCTATGGTGAGAGGAAACCTTCTTAACAGGCGTTTTTACTTCACAAAGTATGTAGCCGTCGTAAAGTTACTACTGAATGATGAATGATGAATAATATCCTAACGTTCCTGGACGGGCATAGTAATTCTCGGCCTTCCAGTTCTAACTTGTTCAGTAATATCAATGGTTTATTTCTAATGAATAACTAACCGAAGGAATACACTTTTCGGTACAATAGAATGTTCACCTATTTTTGCTTGCCTCAAACCGTCTACGGACGTCCTGACAACCTGACCTCCTAACACCACAAAATTCCCCGACCATTTTTGTCGGGGTCGGCTCTACACACGTCTTGACAAAAGTATCTGACAAAAAGTATAATTATTATTTTACAAAAGACTAAATTTTCAATTTAATAGCACATCAAATAACACTAAAAATATTACTTTACATCCCACCTTATTGAAAACAATGGAAACCTCTGGTTACACCTCCGAGGCTTCCACAATTTGCAAGCCATAACGGATGCTGAGACTAAGGAAGATGAGGGAATTTATAATTCACGTCCCATCTGCTCAGCGCGGTAAAGTTCCAACGAGAATGGTTCCCTTCGTGCTCCAGTCGGAGTAAACATGTAAATCAAAAATGAATAAGGTACATTCCATGTCAAATCACTCAGACAAAAAATTTTGGATCTCCGATTTGTCTGACAATTGGTATAATATAGCTTCTGCGGGACGTAAAAATAAGATATTTAAGGTCAAAAAATCTTCTTCTTCTTTTTTTCTCAAAATGTTATTTTATGCGATTTTACAGTGATTTTTGTTTATTTAAACAAATTTGCATTTTCTGTCGTAAAGTATCAATGAAAAACATAATATTTTAATAGAAAGGACTCAAAAATGTCATTATATGGCATTATAACAAGTTATTTTGAATCAAAACAAGTTTTTGATCAAATTTTATAGTGTAAAAAACGTTAAAATACCGTTTTTTACATTTTCCTCCATCCCCAAAATACGTCATCATCGATTTGGCTGAAAATTTGCCCACAGATAGCTAAAGGATAGGACTTTAAGTGGTTAGAAGGATTTGAATTATATTACAATACCAAAAAAGTTACATGCAGTAATATCAGACTCAAAAGTATATATTGACTTTGAATGCCTTGAATGCCGAGCTGCCCAAAATTTTATTTTTCTGATCTTTAGGGGAGTCAATAGTAGCCTAAATTTAAAATCACGAATGAATTCCTCCGTTACGTTAGCCGCCATCTTGATTTTAAAGGAGAACCTGTTTTGCTCAATATCTCCGCCATTTTTAACTTTTCGACAAAAATGGTAGGAACTGAAATTGTTCCAAATAAATCGTATTTACAATTATTACAATTTCTTTTTAACAATTTTTGTCGTGAGGTCGATATTTTCGAGTTAATTGTGCTTACAGTAGACGCCTATATTTTTGACTATAATATTGCATGTAACTTTTTCGGTATTGTAATATAATTCAAATCCTTCTCACCACTTAAAGTCCTATGTTTTGTCTATCTGTGGGCAAATTTTCAGCCAAATCGATTATGACGTATTTTGGGAATGGAGAAAAATGTAAAAAACGGTATTTTAACGTTTTCTACACTATAAAATTTGATCAAAAGCTTGTTTTGAATCAAAGTAACTTGTTATAATGCCATATAATGACATTTTTGAGTCCCTTCTATTAAAATATTATGTTTTCCATTGATACTTTACGATAGAAAATGCAAATTTGTATAAATAAACACCAAATCACTGTAAAATCGCATAAAATAACATTTTGAGAAAAAAAGAAGAAGAAGATTTTTTGACCTTAAATATCTTATTTTGACGTCCCGCAGAAGCTATATACCAATTTTCAGACAAATCGGAGGTAAAATTTTTTTTGCTCCAAAATTGCGTGATTTTAAATGGAATGACCAATAACCATTTTCAATTTCGTTGCAACTAGGGCAGTCAATGAGGGTATGTGGCTCCGAATTCTATCCTACTATATCGATTTACGTGATATTTTCACAGTAAGTAGGGAATAGCCCAAGAAACAAAGTCTACCCTATGTTGATGTGTGCTTTTGACTTGGGGGCGGTTCCCACCCCTTCTCGGGGGTGGAAATTTTTTTGCTTAACTAACTATGGAAGTTGCTAGAGAACCTAATACTTAGCAAAAACTGTTCTATAATTTTTTTTTTCGAAAACTCAATACTTTTTGAGTTATTCCTGGTTGAAAATTGGCCATTTTCATTGAAATATAACACCTTTTCAAACGGTTTTTTGCGAATACCTTAAAAACTATGCATCTAACTAAAAAAACTATATAAAACATTTTTGTATCTTATAAAATAACAAAGAGATTCTTTCCTTTATGAATCTTCTAGTTATAACACAAAAAGAGATATGGTAATTGAAAAAACTTGTTTTCTTGGGGCATGCTCAAATCAGTGTATTTAACTTGAAATATCAGGGAAACGGTCGATTTTAGGTGTATAATGCTACCAATAACTTTTTTTGTGCTTGAAAAGACCTTTAAAATAAGCAATATTAAATGTCTATTACATTCAAACTATGCGAGATAAACTGTAAAAATTTGATGACTAACGTATTTATGTTAAGAAAAAAATGAGAAGTATATTTAACCCCTCATCCACAAGAATTTAAATGCATCGTTTTCCTTCTACAATACATTTTACTATAGTGTTCTTTTTATGTTCAAAAAGTTGGGCGGGTTTAAAATGAACGGTTTTTGAGAAAAATAAGATCAAATTATTGAGCGCATTTTTAAATTTTCTTAAAAATCTTCCTTTTTCTCCATGTAACTCGAAAATTATAAGAGATGCCAAAAAAAAAGATGCCATACAAAAATGAAGGTTTCTTCTAGATAAACATTTTGATTTTATTTTTTATAACAGTATCTCTTATCGTTTTCACGTTACATGGAGAAAAAGAAGATTTTTAAGAAAATTTAAATATGCACTCTATAATTTGATCTTATTTTTTTCAAAAACCATTCATTTTAAACCCGCTCAACTACTAAACTAGTAAAATGTATTGTAGAAGGAAAACGATGAATTTAAATTCTGGTGGGTGAGGGATTAAATATACTTCTCAATTTTTTTCTTAAAATTCGTTAGTCATCAATAGGGAGCGAATTTATATGCGATCAATTTTGATGAAATATGCGCATATATATGCAGTAAAAAATTAAGAAATATGCGCAAGATATGCACAAAAATTCAAGATATGCACAAAAATTCAAAAAATGCGCATTTGGAGCAACCACAAATTTTCTGTTCTATTCTATTCCTGGGGGGTTCTTTTATAGGAGGTGGGCGGCAATCTTATTTATTACCTTTCAAATAAAATCATTATTTTTTATATAAGCAATTTATTCACATTTTTTACAAAAACTGGTAGCAATAGTTACCTATTTAAAATAAAACAATATATATTATCTTCGATTATAATTCACTACAATGTGTTTTTCCAAATTTTTTACGAGGAAACATTTTCTTTGATCAGATAAAATATGTTTATACCTTGAAAAACTCCTTTTAACATCAACAGAAGTAATCGGAGCGTATTTAAAATAACTTGTTAAAGCCGAAAATTCTGCACCAAAATCAATTTCAAAATTTTCTTTAAAAATTTCGCATATTTCCTCCAAAGTTTTAAAGACGGGATCTGATCTAAAGCATGAATATTTCAATTTTCGTTAGAAAATAGTAAACCTATTGTTAAAGATGTAAATTCTCTTAACAATAGGGGATTTAAAAGAATCACCAGAATTATAGGTACCTACCTACTAAATTGGGATACAAATTGTACTAAATATAATAAAACTAAATAAAATTCGGATTTCCCGGTAAACCATCCTTCATCATTTTAACATCCTACAATCAGCATTATAAGTACTTTGTGTAAAGATCGGGTATTTTCTTAAGAAAAAAATGAAAAGGCAGTGAATGAGCCGTCTCTCTTCAGGTAGATCTCGAATTAATAGATACGACAGCCTGTGCAGGGAAATATTTTGTGCCGAATTAAAAAATTTTAAATTTTGTGTCCAAAAAAAAAATTTTTGTTTGGATTTAAATGTTTTTAAATAGGCACAAAATATGCATAGTTCTTTAAAAATATGCAAAATTTAGTAAAGTTCTCAAATATGCGAAATATGCATGCAATATGCATTTAGCATAAAATCCGCTCCCTAGTCATCAATTTTTTGCAGCATATCTCACTTAGTTTGAATGTAATCGACATTTAATATTGCTTATTTGAAAGGACTTTTCAAGCACAATAAAAAGTATTGGTAGCATTATATACATAAAATCGACCGTTTCTCTGTTATTTCAAGTTGAATACACTGCTTTGAGCATGCACCAAAAAAACATACTCTTTTTACCTACCTTATCTCTTTTTGTGTTATAACTAGAAGATTGAAAAGGAACGAATCTCTTTGTTTTTTTGTGAGCTACAAAAATGTTTTATATAATTTTTTTAGTTAGATGCATAATTTTTAAGGTATTCGCAAAAAACCGTTTGAAAGGGTTATATTTCAATGAAAATGGCCAATTTTCAACCACGAATAACTAAAAAGTTGAGTTTTCGAAAAAAAATTATAGAACAGTTTTTGCTTAGAATTGGGTTCTCTAGCAACTTCCGTAGTTGTTTAACCAAAAACTTTCCACCCCCGAGAAGGGGTGGGAACAGCCCCCAAGACAAAAGCACACATCGGCATAGGGTAGACTTTGAATAAGGAGATATTTTCAGGCTATTCCTAAAATTTCAGTAAAATTTATGCAGTAGGATAGAATTCGAAGGTAATAACCTGTTCTTGCTTTCATTGACTGTCCTAAACACAAAACTACAGCCGCATTATATTCTAGTTCAATCAGAGAGTGCAGCAAGCACCTCTACCGGGTTCGAAACTTATTAGTCTCTCATCAGGAGGAATATATGCTGCTCTCTCTGACTCAACCAGGACAAACCCCGGCGTGCAGTTACGGATTGCAACGAACGAAATGGCAGAGATGCCCTAGCGGCAACTGCTAGCAAAAGACCAAGTTTTCAATCTAATAGCACACAAAATAACACCAAAAATATTTGACACACCCAACGTTGCCAGCCCCGACAGTCAGGTGCATTTGTCAGAGCGTGTGTAGAGACGGTTTAGCCATACGAATGATACCCTTGGTATTTCCAGAATATTCATTTCTACAGCATTTAACTTCCTTGTTAGCAATGTTGTACCTACACTAGGAAAGTGTCAATAGGTAGGTATGCTCTAAATTCTTAGTAAATTTAGGTCATACTTTTCTTATAATTGTTTTGTTTGTTTGATTGTTTCCCGGTAGCATGCATAAGTTAAATGTTTACACAGGATTAGCCAGAGTTGTTAATTAACAACTGTGGTTAATCTACTACAAACAAAATACAAATGTTTTATTTGGATATCTACTAGAAAGATTATTAAAAAAATAACAGTAGAAAACTTTTAAGGAACAAATTAATATTATGTACCTATTCTATTATGTCTGGATTAGTCTAGAATGTGAAAATAAAACTAAGATATAAACATGTAACAATCCATAAACGTTAAGGGATTTATTTTTAAGAGTGTATGAATTTCAGTATTTATTTTTAGATTTTAAAAGGAGTTATTTTAGTTAAATACTTAGGAACGGGAAATGAATAATGGTGGGTATATAATTTATGTATAACGGATAACGACCCACTAATTTTGTTATTAATAATATATTATATTCATCTTTTTAAGATCAATGACACTTTAGAAATTTAACAGCGGACTACATTTTTTGTTTTTTATTTTTATGGTTTTCCTAACAGATGGCGAGTAAGTTCGCGAATCCTTTTGTTGGTAATTGATTTTAGAAATGAAAATGGCGCTGCTTTTACAGGTGGCTCCATCTTTCTGTCTTCCCTGCTACTCCCCGTCATTTTAGTTGTATTCCTGTGGCTCTTCAATTTACAGGAACGATCAATAATACATGATAGACAAGTAAAAGCGACACTATTTTTGACTTTTTGCAAATACAGGATGTAAATTCAGATATATAGTATTTTGTAATGATGAATATACAATTTTGAGTTAATAATAATATTGTTATAAAACGAAACCAAGAGACGTCTTATATTTCAGTTCGTTCAGAGAGTGCCATAAACACCCTTACCGGTTTAAAGCTAGTTAGCGTTCGTTAGAGAGTATATACAGGGTGAGTCATGACTAGTCATGAGGATCTGTACATACTCCTACCTCATATAGAGGCCCCTATGGGGAATAACAAATGACCATTAAAAAGTGTCTGCTCCCATTGTTTAATAATATACAGGGCGAGTTTCGCATTTTGACAGAAATTTATTTTCGTCATAATTTTTGAACGGTCAGATCGATGTGTCTCTTATTTTGGTCAATCGTTACACTATTACCACCTAATCAACTGATTTATTCAAACTAGAAAAAAATCAGGTCCGGCTTTAAAAAATTAGTTCGTTTTGGTCTTAGAAAAAAGTTCACCCTGTATACGCTTTTTGAAAACTCTAATATAAATTTTACAAATTAGACAAATAGGCAATTAAAACGACATATTTATTTTTCCCCACACGATTACTTAATTAAAAAAAAACAATACGCTTTTTGAAAACTCTAATATGAATTTTACAAATTAGACAAATAGGCAATTAAAATGGCATATTTATTTTTTCCCCACACGATTACTTAATTTTTTATTAAAAAATCAAATTTGTCAAGATCGGAATTTTCACCTAAAAATGAAAAAAAAAATCACGGTTTAACTCGCTACAACGTTCCATTTTAAATTTTTTTTCTGGAATTTTTACAGCACATATCTCTTACCATTGTGAAGACTATGACAATTGTTGTAGACTTTCAGTCTTCTTCTCGTAAAAGTTATGAATTTTTAAAAATAAAAGGTGCAGATTCGTGAATTGCAAAGTTAAATCGCAAAAATTAAGTGAAAAATTTTAAAATTTATCTATTTGATCACGTCTATGTTGAATGAATTAAAAATTTGGTAAAGTGAACCATAGATTTAAAAAAAAATTAACTTTTATTACATAAATTAATTTTTTTTTAACAAATATTTGATTTATTTTACCACCCAATCAACTGATTTATTCAAACTAGAAAAAAATCAGGTCCGGCTTTAAAAAATTAGTTCGTTTGGGTCTTAGAAAAAATTTCACCCTGTATACGCTTTTTGAAAACTCTAATATAAATTTTACAAATTAGACAAATAGGCAATTAAAATGGCATATTTATTTTTTCCCCACACGATTACTTAATTTTTTATTAAAAAATCAAATTTTTTCAAAATCGCAATTTTACCATAAAAATAAAAAAAATTAAACAACGTTTTTCTTAAAATTAAAAGTTTCACCATTTTTTTTTCTATAACACGTCTAGATCTAAAACTCCCCATAACACTTCTCTTTGGACTCTATAGTTCAACATAGACGTGATCAAATAGATAAATTTTAAATTGTTTCACTTAATTTTTGCGATTTAACTTTGCAATTCACGAATCTGCACCTTTTATTTTTAAAAATTCATAACTTTTACGAGAAGAAGACTGAAAGTCTACAACAATTGTCATAGTCTTCATAATGGTAAGAGATATGTGCTGTAAAAATTCCAGAAAAATAATTTAAAATGGAACGTTGTATCGAGTTAAACCGTGATTTTTTTTTTCATTTTTAGGTGAAAATTCCGATCTTGACAAATTTGATTTTTTAATAAAAAATTAAGTAATCGTGTGGGGAAAAAATAAATATGCCATTTTAATTACCTATTTGTCTAATTTGTAAAATTCATATTAGAGTTTTCAAAAAGCGTATACAGGGTGAAATTTTTTCTAAGACCAAAACGAAATAATTTTTTAAATCCGGGCCTGATTTTTTTCTAGTTTGAATAATTCAGTTGATTGGGTGGTAACATAAATTAAATATTTGTTAAAAAAAATGAATTTTTGTAATAGAAGTAAATTTTTTTAAATCTATGGTTCACTTTACCAAACTTTTAATTATTATTCTCAGTCAAATTTGATTTTTTTATAAAAAATTTAGTAATCGTGTGGGGAAAATTTTAAGGAGGAGTGTGGGGAGGTCATTTTAATTGCCTATTTGTCTAATTTGTAAAATTCATATTAGAGTTTTCAAAAAGCGTATACAGGGTGAGATTTTTTCTAAGACCCAAACGAACTAATAACTAACTTTTAAAGCCGGACCTGATTTTTTTTTAGTTTGAATAAATCAGTTGATTAGGTGGTAATAGTGTAACGCTTGACCAAAATAAGAGACACATCGATCTGACCGTTCAAAAATTATGACGAATATAAATTTCTGTCAAAATGCGAAACTCGTATATTATTAAACAAGGGGAGCAGACACTTTTTAATGGTCATTTGTTATTCCCCATAGGAGCCTCTATACGAGGTAGGAGTATGTACAGTTCCTCATGACTCACCCTGTATGACTATCGCTCAACAAACCGAAACAACCGAGTGCTAATATCGAATTACAACAAAATAACATGATATGGATGCCGTGGCGCCATCTGCATAAAACAATTGAAAGTTTTGTTTTCATAGAATTAAAAATAATATTAAAAATAAAACTTTTATTGAGACCAATTTTCTGGTAACGCCTTCGTGGTATCTACAATTTACAAACCAAACGAATGGTGGAAACAAAGGAAGTTAAGAGAGACCTATAAAGTGCATCTCACTTCATGCCTGTCCAGCGTTGCAAAATTCCAACTAAAAATTGGTCCCGCATGCTCAGAGATAGTCATATATATGTTACGGACAATGATGTAAATTGGCCATTGACATTAGAGACCGAGCATTGTCGTGAATGTACTGTACATTTCCCCTGGTTATTAGCGACAATGCCCGGTCAGTAACGACAATAACCTTAGCTATTGGCCAATGTTGTAAAAAAAATAACCTAAAATTAGAGTATTCGTCAATAACCGGTCAATAACTACAGTGGCCAAAAGCAAATGGCCAATGTTGATAAATAAATAAAATTAGGTATGATCTCCTATTATTTTTTTTATATAAGATAGCTTTTGAAGGATAATCATTTTTATTTTAACAAGATAGTGAACCATGACATTTTGTAACACTTTCTACATAAATTTACTACGAGTAATTTCAGCACGAGCACAAAAATGAAGCAAATAATAAACATAACATATCTTTTATTCTAAATTTCAATATTGACCGATTTATAACGGGCATTGTTGGCATTGACCAGGCAATGATGGAAATGTTATCAAGAATTTAAAATTATCATCAATGTCCAGTTTCTATGGACAATAACGTTAATATCTGGCCATTGCCGACAATGACTAATTCAACAGGACATTGTCGATATTGACCGGTTATTAACGTTATTGACCGGATTTACGTTATTGCCCGTAATATATACACTCTCTGATGAAAGCTAACGAGCTTGAAACCGGCAAGTGTGTTTATGGCACTTTCTGAACTAAGTGAAATATAAGACGACTGTTTACAAATAAGACGAAGGCGTTACCAAAAAATTGTTCTCAATAAAAGTTTTATTTTTAATATTATTTTTAATTTATGTGAAATAAAACTTTCAATTGAATAATTTTGAGCTAGTTGAACAAAATAATGTGTGTTGTTTAATAGATAATTTGTTTGTGGCTCTTCAAGCTACCTTTCCCATACAAATATGTTGATGATATAATTTGCGCTGTCGCACAAGATCATAATATACGGACAACGTTAAAAGTTTTTAATTCATTCAACAAAAACATACAATTTTCTGTTGAAATGGAGAAGTCATCTGTAAATCTAATAATCATATTATACTAAACTGGTATCAAAAGCAAACAAAATTAGGAAGGTTTCTAAACTTTGCTTCCAATCATTCTAAAAGTCAAAAGTGTAATTCCGTTATTACTCTGAACAAGCTGAAAATGCGAGCATTACCATAACGAAAACTTTGTATATTTACGTATTTAAATTCATAATATGGAACATTGTTATTATGAAAAGTTGTTTGGAATTAAAAACTGTGTTTTAATGTGCAATTATATCATTCTAATTTAAATATTGTGATCTTTACTCTTGAGCGAAATTCATATTTTTTGACATACGTCGTATAGATAAAATTTGATATATATGATCGTTGCATCTTAGATCTTAGACCATGAATAGCTTTTTATGAAGAATAACTTTTCTTTGTCAAATTAAAAATAAAAGAGTTATAAATGAAAATGATGTTGGTATCCATAATTTGAGAAAATTCTTCAAATATTTATTAGAAGGATGTAATTGCAAATATTTAGAACATAATTTTTTATTTCAAACAACATTTCATAATCATAATTTTCAATATTGTGAAATTATAACACTTATCCATGAACTTTCAGTTTCAGTACTCACTCAGTCGTATTGGCTAAAAAAGAAAACTCCACTTATCTGTGAAAGTTACACCACTCTTTCTCAATACAGGTTGTCACTATACACATCAAAAATCCAACCAATATTTTCAGAACGTCCACATATTCTGTTTTCTAAACAAATCAAGACATTTCAGATCGACAAACACCACTTTCTCGAAACGGTTAATCAACGATGGCCCGACTACAACCAGATTTACACCGATGGATCAAAACAAATTCGTACAGGCGCCACTTTTTACGATCACACCACAAAATATCACGAAGAGATCAGATTACCAGATGAGGCAACGATATATACAGCAGAAATGTTTGCAATAAGTGAAGCTCTAAAGTATATACTTAGGACTGATAGATCGAAAAGTATTATATTTACAGATAGCAAAAGTGTCGTGGAGAGACTAAAGAATATAGGTGCGTCGAAGAACTTAAATCATCTAGAAGTAGAAATATTACAGACCAATTACGAAATACGTAGCTCACAACGAAAGGTGATAATAGTTTGGATAAAAGGACATTCGGGTATTCAAGGAAATGAAATTGCCGATAAGTTTGCAAAGGCTGCGTCAGACTTAGACAGAGAGTGTATTAATCAGCGTATTCCTTATACCGATTTGAATTCCATACTTAAAATTCAGCTCAAAACCAAATGGCAAGAATTGTATAACAGCAAACAAACAGGACTAAATTACAAATCATGTCAAGTCCAGATCCCGAGGCTAAGATGGTTCCACAACCAAAACAACAGAAACTTTATTATTACCATTAACCGAATAAGAGCAAATCATGCAATGTCACCAACTTATAAATTTAAAATTGGTTTAATTGATGATTCTTCATGTTTATGTGGTGAACTGGGAGACTTAACTCATATTATACTCGGGTGTTCATTAAATAGTGAAAGCACTGATAAATTCTATAATGAAATAGTTAATAACAACATTTTTTTACCCATAAATTTAAATTGTATAATTTTCAATACGAATAATAATATATTGTATTTCTTATATAATCACACCAAGAGGTGCAAAATGAAATTGTAAATTACTAACCACATCTTTGTTAGCAGTTCTGCAACTAATTATATTTTGTACGTGTGCACCGAAAAAATATAAAAAAAAAATATAAAAAAAAAATTAAAAAAAAAAGATTTAAAAAAAATTAAAAAAAAAAATAATAATAAAAAAAAACAAAAAAAAACAATAGTAAAAAAGAATATAAAGAAAAAAAAAAGCAAAATAAATTATACATATAAAAAGATAAGTAAAAAATTAAATTATAAAGAAAACAAAAGAAAAATTTGCACACATTAATCTTACCTTACTAATATTTTGAGCATTGTAATCGTGAGGAAGGATGAGTTTTAAATAAAAAAAAAAAAAAAAATAAAAAACAAAAAGAATTGTTATAGTTAAAGAAAAAATTGTCTGGCTAATTGGTCCCTACCAAAGCCATCAAATTAATTTAAAAAAAAAAAAAAAATATTGTGAAATAAATAAAGGTACTTTACTCTTTAGCAAAATTCATATTTTTTAACATTCCTTGTATAATATAGATATAATTTGATATCTGATGGTTGAATCTTAGGTTTTAGGCCGTGCAGAACTTTTTATGAAGAATAACTCTTTTTCGTAAAATTAAAAATAAAAAATCCACTAGGAAGAATTTCCTGTAGCTGGCTGTATACCATTAATTACAAGTAAAATTTAATAAAAAATTTTTGGTCTTGGTAAAAGGTATATTATTTTAAAAAGCCCTATAGGGCTACAAACATCGAACAGAACGTTTTCGCTCTAAAAAGAGCATCATCAGTGTTGCAAGAACATGGTGAGCCAACCAAAAAATACGAAGGTCAAAGCCTTTCAAAAATGGACTAAAAGTCACATCAAAATGCTAACATAGCAAATTCCAAAGGATGAATATAATCCCTAAGGATATGGCCCTAGGATAACATATGACTCCCACACGTTGTAAGTGGGTCAAAGGTAACAAATTAGGTCATTATGTTACAAGAGCTGACAGGCAACTCCGTGTTGCCTGTCAAGGTTTTCATCTCCGCTTTTTCTAGCAATCTTTTTTTCCTCTCTGTGTCGGGTCGTGTTTCTGCCGCGTACGTCATTATTGGTCTGATGACTGTTTTGTAAATTCTGCCTTTCATTTCTTTTCCGATATTTTTATTTCTCCATATTGTGTCATTCAGCCAACCTGCGGCTCTCTTTGCTCTATTCACTTGATCTTCCACTTCTGTTTCGAGCCTTCCGTAGCTAGATAGTGTGATGCCTAGGTATTTAAACTCCTCCACTTGTTCTATTATCTGACCTTCCAGCTCCAATTTACATCTTATTGGATCTGCTGTTATAACCATGCATTTTGTATTTTTTGAGGAAATTAACATGTTAAATTTTCGGAGATTATGTTGAATTGGTACAGCATACGTTGTAAATCATCTTCACTTTGAGAGATAGTACTGCATGGTCCGCATAGCAGATTATTTTAAGTTGTTTTTCTCCCATTTGGTATCCTTTTTTGGTTCTTACTTTTTTTATTATTTCGTCCATGATCAGGTTGAATAATAAAGGACTCAAGGAATCCCCCTGTCTAATCTCATTGCCGGATTCAATTAAGCCAGTTAGTTCATCCTCCACTTTTACTTTTATTGTGTTGTTCTGGTAGATGTTTTCTATCGTTTTAATTATTCCCACTAACATGCACTGTTGGTCAACCAATTTAGGGCAAAAAAGTACCTGTATTACATGTATTAAATGCTGCTTCTTCTTCTTCTTCTTCTTCTTCTTCTTCTTCTTCTTCTTCTTCTTCTTCTTCTTCTTCTTCTTTTTTAGTCATGACTCTGTTTTTTTCAATGTGCCTACAGTAAGTTGTCATTCCGTCGGTTTCGTGGTCTTCCCACTGATAGTCTTCCTATTGGGTAACCGTCTCTCGCTTTCCTTACGACTCTATTTGTTGTCATTCGGCTTCTGTGGTCATTCCAGTCTAATCTTGTGTTTCTTCAGTTATTAATGTTCTCCGTCGTATATATGTACTTCTAGCTCTGTCCCATAGTGTCTTACCATCGATTTTTCGAAGGGTTTTCATTTCCGCTGTTTCGAACAATCTTTTTTGCTCGAAATGTATTAAATGTTCTTACTACTAATTTACTAACTAAAATTTTGAAAGACACAAACATTCAATAAATTGTAATTCTCGCATTGTAATATTTACTAAAATTTTAAAATTTGTAACTGACTGTGTACCTGTATTTCTTTACCTAATATATTCGATCAGTTAACAGGTCTCTTTTGTTCAAGTAGAAATAGTATATTACTTTATGAGGCGGAGAAGCATGACTTTTCTTGACGCGCCCGATATTACGCGCCGAACGAAGTGAGGCGCGTAATAGAGGGCAAGTCAAGAAAAGTCGCTTCTTTGCCGAATAAAGTATACCATTTTTTCTTCAAACGTAGCAATTTTCAACCATAAATAGTACAATTCATACGCTATTTTGACTCGAAATTAACTGTGACAACTATCAAAGTCGTCTAGATGTTAGAAATTAAAATAATTAAGTCGTCGGTGGGATTTGCGTCTCCCTGGTTACAGTTGTTTGACAGTTGTTTGCAATTATTATTACGACGAACTTCAGCAACACTTTTAATTGATGGAGGCGGAAATCTAGAATGCCTCAAACGACATGGGGGCTGGAAATCAAGCACGGTTGCCGAAGGATATATAGAGGATTCAATAAGAAATAAGAACGATAATGCTCAAAAAATTTTAAACCCTCATGATTCGCCAACATCGGGAATGATTGCTGAAAGTTGTGCTCGACCATCAGTATCATCAACAATTACCAATGCGTATCAAGAGTCGGGAACATTTTTGCACGGTTTCAATTTTGAAAATGCCTCATTAACTAATTGTACTTTTAATATTACTATAAATAAAAATGATGTTTAATTGTTGTTAATGACATTTGTATTGTTGCTTTGTGACATGTTTCATATTGTTGCCATGACAACATTTTTCCCTCCGCCGTAAAGAAATGGGAAAAAAACTGCTGCCGGCGGAGACATAAAACTTTGACAGGATCAAGTTAGATAAGTAAAGTCATCATTATTTGACGTTTGAAGAAAAAATTATTTTTCCACCTACCTCTACCGAAAGTATACTTTTCCTGACATAATTGTAGGGAGCAAAGTCGTCCCTAGGGAGTAATAGCTATTTGTATAACAAGGGAGGAAAGTGCTACTTTTCCTCCCGAGAATGAAGTTTACTGCCCGACGCGTAGCGGAGGGCAGTAATCATTCAAGGGAGGAAAAGGCACTTTACTCCCATGTTATACATATGGTTTTTCCACCTTCCTCAAATAACAAGTCATTTTTTCATTTTTACTTAATTTATTTATGTGACTAACCAACAAAATTTATTAGAACTAATAAAAGTAACAAGTAGGTACAATATAACTGTCAACTGTCAAATATAAGTCAAATTATTAATGTAAACATTGTTAAATCAGAATAACAATTTACTGTTTTTTACCATTCTGCAAAATACAGAGTGTTTTTAAATACACGTTAAAATGTATAGATACTTACGTAATAGAAAAAATGTATTGTACAGGGCGTCAATAAGTTATATTTCATGAATGAAATACCATAACGTCACTTTTACTTTTCCTCCCTAGGGAGGAAAAATATTTTCCTCCCTAGGGAGGAAAAGTACAACTTTGCTCCCTAGAATCAGGTCCGGAAAAGTATACTTTCGGTAGAGGTAGGTGGAAAAATACTTTTCCTCGCTAGGGAGGAAAAGTAAAAGTAACGTGGTGGAATATCATTGATGAAATAATTTATTGACGCCCTGTACAATATTCTATCATCTATTACGTAAGTATCTATACACTTTAACGTTTATTTTTGGAACACCTTGTATTTTGTAGAATGGTAAAAAACAGTAAATTGTTATTTTGATTTAACAATTTTTACATTAATAATTTGACTTATACTTGACAGTTGACAGTTATAATGTACCTACTTGTTAGTTTTAGATCTCTAATAAATTTTGTCAGTTAGTTACATAAGTAAATTATTTAAAAATGAAAAAATGACTTGTTATTTGAGGAAGGTGGAAAAATCATATTTGTATCTATAACATGGGAGTAAAGTGCCTTTTCCTCCCTCGAATGATTACTGCCCTTCTCGGGAGGAAAACTTCATTCTCAGGCGGAAAAATAGCACTTTCCTCCCTTGTTATACAAATAGCTATTTTGCAGGTAATGAATTTGGTTTCATGTTTTTTTTTCTAACATCATTTTTTTTTCAGCTTTTCTATTATTATTTTTTCTGCAGCTGGTTTCTCTTCTATTATTTGAAGTATCATATTCGCATTAGTGTATTTGGTATAAACTAAACGTTCTTTGTGCATCCTAATAACTCTTTTTTTATTAGACTTTGGTTTTGATGTTTGGCAATTTTTAGTTCTTTAATTCAGTATTTTTATTGATTTGTTTGAATATCATCAACAAAATACTCTGCTGTAAATTTCTGATTGGTATTTGTGATTTTTATTTATTATTAAAATAAAGAGCCAATAAATAATAAAACGATTATAATATTAATTGAGTTTGTTAAATAACTGTGCATGTCAGTTTTGCCCTCTATTAGCAATAAACTGAACTACGACTAAATTTTAGTCGTATAGCAAATATCACTGGACTATAATGCCATCGTATGCTGATTCGTACTTACTCACATAGATGTCCCTGTCGGCGAACTAAAATTGATTACTTATACCTACACAACAAAAAACTATTACAACGCTATTACTATTTTAATTTACTATTTACTTCTATGTTTGTACTATAATATATTGATAATATACATAGACTCTGGACTAAAACGAAATATGTAGGTATGTATATATTGTTTACATCGGTATTAGGAATGTAAACATGGTTCCAATTATCTATTAGTTGCATTACCTTACTCTAATCAAGTAAATAAATATTTACATAGGTAGGTATACTGTATGAGGTTGTTATGTAATCTTCCAGATCCGTACTAAAAAAGTAAATCAAAAGTAATGCCGGTTGAATTTTAAAAAAGTGAACTTTTAGAATTTATATCAACATAAAAACGATAAAAGTATACATAATTACCACAAAACATTATAGTAGAGGACGAAAGTATGCTAAATATGCAGTTACTCGAGCATCATGGAAACCTATTGGGTTGTGAAGAGTAGGTCCTAAAACCAAAAAAAGTTAAGTTTTCCATAAAGTGGGGGACTTCCCATTTTTAATTTAATTTTCCATTTCCAACAATCTTTTTTTCCGATTACCGCACCATCTATCAATAATTCGAAAAAATGTCTCGAATAAAACAAGTTACTTATATTTACGTAAGGAATCCAAATCTGCAATAAAAAACGGGGGCTTCTATTTAAGATTTTAAAGTAACCCCCCACCCCACCTCCGTGGGAGGTTTTGGTGCCATTCGATAGATTTTTCAAAAGTATTGAATACGTGTATTTTTCTGTTTTTCGATCTGATGTTCATTTCGCGAAATATCGCGGGGTTCGTATTTAAATTTTAAATTTACCCCCTACCCCTCTCCCCAGATAACACAAAGACATCTTAAAGAAATCTAAAAGATAACTCACTAAAGATGTTTTAGACGTCTTAAAGATGTCTGGTATTTCCGGAAAGATTTCTTTATGACGTCTTAAAGATGTACGGATGTTACAAATCCTTACATCTTAAAGATGTCTTTTTTTGTCTATTATTAAGGTGTTTAGGATAGCTTTCTTTTTAATTTTTTATGAAATATTTTAAATGAACTTTTAATAAAAATAATTAGGTTTTAAAAATACGTTCATTGCTATTAAAATTTTACATGTACATGTAGAATAAGCTTTACCAATTATCAGATTTGCAATTCTGGTATCACAAAACTTTTGTTTGCCTTTTTGTCCCAGCCAACTGTAGTTAAAGCTTGCTCATTGCTAATAATTAATTTTCCAACTCTTGATACAAAATCATAGGCTTTTGATCCTCCTACTTTAACAAGCTCCGATAACCTAAAAAAATATATTTTTAAGAGCATATTGTTAAGGTAAGCTGTTGAATTAGGAGACATGCATTTACTCTTGATAACAAAGTTAATTTTTTACTTTAATAATATAACAATCTAAATCTAAACCTACTGCATTATTAAAATTTGTAGAGTCTTCTAAATATCCCTCAAATAAAACCATTTCGTCATCACAAGATATGGGAAATACCACTGAAGTCTCTGATGTGAAAAAGCTTGTTTGGAGTTTGTCTTTTAGCTACCAGCTCTTGTCTTAAATGTTTTACTAACCTAACCTAACTTTTAAATTCGTAATTATAACCTATTTTTAAGAAAAAATGTCTTAAATATGATGTTTAAAAGATATCTTAAATTTGGCGTTTTAAAGATATCTTAAATTTGGCGTTTTAAAGATATTTTTCAAAAGTCTTAAGACATTAAGACATCTTAAGATATCTTAAAGATGACCTGTGCTATATAGGTCAGTGGGGGGTCGTTTTGCTATAATTTTAAAAAATTTGAAAAATATTGAAAAGGTATTTTTTAGTTTTTCGATCTGACGTTCATTTCGCGAAATATTCGCTTTTTTTTGTGAAATTTTGTGACTCGCCCATTTCCTTACGCCACGCTCAAATCGTCAGATTTTTGAAATATACACTGTTTTGCATGTACTTAACTTACCTTATCTTAATCTGACGATTTAGAGTTTTTCTAAGGATAGATTTTTTTTTTCGGGTCCCCCTTAACGAACTGTATTAAGAGCCAATATATGGTACAAATACATTTACAGGGTACAAGGTTTCTCCCCATGTCATAATCTGACGCGCTCGAGTAACTGCAAACATCCTCACTTTTGCTCCCCTACCATTATATATTTATACATATACACCGACGAACAATAGTATATTGTGCAACAAGTGCAGAAAGGTACTAATTTCTCACGAGTTTGAAAAGTTGCGGTACGAGCGCAAGCGAGTGCCGCAATTCAAACGAGTGAGAAATTACCTTTCTGCACGTGTTTCACACTATACTTTTTCTACAAGCACAGTTTTTCCTAAAAATAAAAATCACAATTTCCAAACGACGATTAATTATAATAGGTACCTATGTGATAAATTTTAAACTGTATTTAATTAATACCTACTAATCAATTTAAATTCCTTATACCTAAATAAATTGCACAGAAATCAGTTTAAAAAATTAATGCACTGCCTTAATTTGTTTAAATTTAAACAATTATTACACATTATTGACATTATATTTATGGAGTCACGGATTTACACAAAACCTACTTCATTCGACGTCTCTTGCACAGGTTGCTAAATCCTTATTGGTTATTTGATAATTATAAAATGTTTAATAAGAATAAAATTGTAAAATAAAACAGTTGTAACATCCATAATTTAGTTTCTATGCTATAGTTAAATATAATAATTGTCTTATAAGTTATATATTTGTCTAAAGTTTAACCACGGATGTAAACAGAATATAACGTTACTCAGAATGAGGTAGTCAACTGTGCAGAAAAGAACTTTGCGGCACAGAAACGTCACTTTGCGGCACAGAAACGTCACTTTTCTGCACACTAATGTCAAATATCTTATACTGTGAGAAAATATCAAGTTTGCTAACATAAAACCGTGCAGAAAAGTGCACTTTGAATAGTGGTTGTAGAAAAAATTCTATTAATTGAAAACAACTATAAAAAAATCATTTTATTAATAAATGAATCGATGGGAAAACATGTCTATACTCTGACAAGAAATTAAGGAGGGTGACTCATATAGTTATTTTCCTAACAAGTGCAGAAAGTCATACTTTTCCGCACGCGATTGCAGTTTGCCGAACGAAGCGAAGCGGAGTTCGGCAAGCAGTCGAGTGCGGAAAAGAGACTTTCTGCAAGAGTTAGGAACAATATTTTTTCTACGAGCATTTAAAAATGACCAAATTAATTGAATTAAGGCTATGGGTACATAATTCGCAAATATTTTACGTGTATCCCTACTTTTTCTGTCTTTACACGGCAAATTACGTGTAGTAAAATTCACACTGGTATGGATATGTAAACATTACTAGAATGTCATTCTACTTGAAAATGTCATCATTAATTTAAAGAGATGGCTTTTGAATGTTCTTGGATAACTGTTATTTTTATAATTGAAAATTATTAATTCAGTTAATAAATGTGATAATTTTTTCACTAACTATATATTCAGTGATTGTAATAATTTATTTGTACAACAAAAACTAATACTCAATCGAGAAAAGGGGAAAAGTGTTAAAGTGATTTTTTAATAATATATTGTTATGGAACGCTTACAATTTTGAACATCTTTAACAACAAAATACTTGGATCACAGAATATATTATCCTGATGTATTCTCTGCTTGGATCTTCCACAAATAATACACAATAAATAACTTTTTATTAAGTTCACGTCTTAAATCAATTATTTATCAAATACACTGTATATCAATAATAATTAAACAATAACTCAAAATATTCCCGATGCAATGTCAAATATTTAAAATTGTTAGTGTCTGACTGACAATATAATATGCTGACAATATTATATTCGGCTGAGTGCGTTGTAAGACAAAGATAGATTTGGAAAATATTACCACGGCATTGTGTTCATTTTTTTCGAATCCTGAAAAAACCAATAAATATTTTTGAAAAACTTAAACGCAGAATGAAAGATTAAATTATTACCGAGGGCCGAAAGTCCCTTAGAGTAAATAAAAAGTTTATTTTGAATGAGATTTTTGAAAATAAAAATCACACTAAATTTTCTCTTAGTTTTTCACCCCTGTAACTTATTAAAATAAACATTATAGAAGTTATCAGAGACTTTCGGCCCTCGCTAATAACGTAATCTTTCATTCTGCGTTTAAATTTTTCAAAAATACTTATTAGTTTTCTCAGGAGTAGAAAAAAATGAATCCCCATTTGAATAGCATTGCAGCCGAAAATACGTATTTACCGATCCTCTTAATATAAAAATACATACACAAATTAAATCTTTGACAAGGTTGTCAAAACCAAACTTTCTATATAATTGGTTAGCATGACGACGATCTAATAACACCGAATTAAATTCAATGCGGTGCCTAAATACCTGTTATGTAGAGGTTTTAATATTTTAAAGGCATAGCAACGATGTCAAACAAAGCAATTATTGTCAAGAAGCACGTCACACACTTTAAAATTTATCTTTACTTACGAATTAAAAAATAATTCAGTGATTTAGATGGTATCAAGTGACGAAGAACTACCTCCATCTATCCTCGACGTTGTCAATTATCTTAATTTGTTACCGGAAAAATCAGCAAACAGGTACAAGAAAGAATACAATATTTTTATGAGTTGGTGTAAAGAAAAAAGTGTAAATAGCTTAAAAGAAGAAGTGTTTTGCCTTATTTTATTAGTCTATCCAAAATCTGCAAACCAAATACTTTGTGGTCCCGCTATTCCATGCTCAAGTCAGTATTAAAAATTGAAAAAATGTCAATATAGGCGATTATTTTAAGTTAACAGCATATTTGAAGAAAAAAGCGTAGGATTCAGTTGTACGTTCAATATAAACATTGTAAATAATAAATAGATATAATTAAAATTACATATTTTGTATTTGATAATAATAAAATTGTTAAAAAGTTGACTTAATTCTTTGACAATGTTGTCAAAACCAAACTTTCAATATAATTAGTTAGCATGACGACGATCTTGGTTTCCATGACGGTGGATACGCGTGAGGAAAAGTAACACGCGTGCGGAAAAGTAAAACTTTCTAAACTAAAATGCGTGCGCGAAAGTAGACATTTTTGCACGCTCGTAGAAAAAATGATATACATACTAATTGTACGAGGTGCAAATCAAATACGCTGATTACTAGTAAGAAATGTTACAAACTGGAAATCGAAACGTCAGATAAACTTAATTTTAAAGTAAAATTGTGGTTTATTGCCACAAAAGATATTAAATTGCGCTAAGGTGGAAGTCTCAAAACAGTAATAAACTGCTCGTCAAAAGTTAGGGATATAGAAAATTATGCTCATTATGCTCAAAAATCAACTATTTTCATAGTTTATTTTTTCGTGAACAAATTAACAGATTCTGCTAATTTTTTTTTTAATATTTTAGATTTTTCTTTAGTATTTACACAGTTGTGCAAATGTTTATTCAAACTTCTTTTTTGTACTTATACCGTTATTCCTTATAATATATATTGTGACACCCTTTGGTTATTCTGTAGTTATTTTGTAGTCTTATGTTTTGTGAACATTTTGTTTTTTGAATGTCCCCGATGTCTTCAGAAACAAAGAAGATAGGTGGTTTTACTCTTTAACATTACTGGGCCCAATTTCAGGCTATCCAAATCTCTTGGAAACGCCCCAACTATCCAGAAATACATGCTCTAGCTAGACATTGGTGCTGACGCATGTCTCAGCCGGGACACTCTTGGGGCAAAAGTCTTTATTTTATCAGACAGCCAAGCCTCCTTAACCGCTCTAAAGTCATTTATTTGCGAGTAAAAGTTGGTTTGGGACTGTAAACAATCCTTCAAGCAGCTGTCGGAACGCAACAAAGTATCTTTGATGCGGGTGCCAGGTAACAAAGAAATTGCATGAAATGGGGAAGCTGGCAGCCTCAAAAGAAGGGACTAATACCCTATTCCAGTATCCAGAACCCTTATGTGGCCTGTCAAAAAGCCACATCAGAGAGGAACTCCGGACCTGGGAACTCGATCAACTACGACTACATTGGTCTAACACACCAGACAAAAGCAAGTACAAAGTTTCATAAAAGTATCGCCTACTGTAACAAACCGCCTTCTCGAAATGAGTAAGAAGTAAAATATATCAAAATGGTCACTGGCCTGAAACGACTAAAATTCCTAGAAGAGGATAGTCTAGCTCCCTCTAACATAGGAAATAAGGTATCTAGGAAGCTAATCAACTTCAACACAGGTATAGGCATTCTAGAGTCTATAGGTCGAAGTGCGGTGAGGCTACATGGCCTTAACGACCTAACATAATCTAAGTCTAAAGTTTTCTATGAATTTGCGACAATTTTTAAAACGTTTTTATATACTTGGCTTGGTTGTTGTCACGGTCTCCGCAAATTTTGTAATTCATTTTAAAAATAGTTCTAGGCTACGTAGGTACCTGAAATTTTCAGAATAGCTTAGAACTAGCTAACAATGCAATATTTAGCTGATATTATACAGGGTGATTGATTTATGGGGTAAAGCTCCGTAGATCCGTTATAGTAATGGATAGCGGTAAAAGTTAATAACAAAAATTGTAGCCAACTTTGAACTTCACATTACAAAATTAGTTAAAATGTTACAGGGTGTTTCAAAATAGTGGCAGATCAAAGTTGTTTTTTTTTAATGGAACACCCTGTATTTTATTTTATATTCGAAATCTTCTTAACTTCTCCATCACAAAAATATAAAGGATTAGTAGGTTATACAGGGTATTTACAAAGTTATAACCAATTTTATATGAAAATCGTAACTCCCTATATAAATAAAAATAAGCACAACGGCAATGGTTTATTGATGCCATATTTTTTCATTTATTGTAAAAATTTTCATAAATGATCGAAATTGCTAATTTTCTTTATATTGAATGCAGGGTGAGTCAAAACGCAAGTACATTATTTTCTCAGTAATTTTAAATGAAACACCCTGTATTTTATATCACTATAGAAAAGTACCATTACCGTACTTTATTTTTTATATAACATTCCCTATGTTTAAATTTATTAGTTTTCGAGATATTTTAATTTTTCAGAGCAAATTATTAATTACGGGTCTAAATCTATCCAAATTTTAGGTAAGCCATGACTGAATTGTCTAAAACTGACAATTTACGATTACTGATTATCAATCTGTAATCAAAGTTGACTACAATTTTTGTTATTAACTTTTATTGCTATCTATTAAGATAACGGATCTACGGAGCTTTACCCCACTAATCAATCACCCTGTGGGTATGGATAAATCGAATTTTTTTATTTCAAACTATTTTAAAAATGTCACTAAGGCTAAGAGACCTGGATACCGCGTACCAAAAAAAGTTGATTAACAGCAAGCTGAAAATTTGTTAATAGCTTAACGGTGTCTAGTCGGACAAACTTTGATGTATGGGAACAGGGGAAGTTTTAATTGTGGAACAGGTTAAAAATTTGGAACGTCAGACTACGAAAACGTTCAGAACTTCCAATTTATTTGTTACCATTTCATTAAATTTTCATGTAAAAATCAGACTGGTGTTTATCACCAACTGGGCATTTTAATGAGTAGAACACGAAGAACATGTCAAATGACAGGAATCATGTTGGTTAGTAATGGCAGTCTGATTTTTACATGATAGTTTAATGAAAGGGTAACAAATTAATCGGATGTTCTGTCCGACAAAATACATGGGTTTTTGTAATCTGACGTTCCAAATTTTTAAACTGTTCCACAATTAAAACTTCCCCTGTTCCAGTGTTCCCGTATATCAATGTTTGTCCGACTAGACATCGTTAAACTATTAACAAATTTTCAGATGGCTATTAATCAATTTTTTTTGGTACGCGGGATCCAGGCCTATAAATTGATGGTGGATCAGTGGCATTAGACTGCAGATCGAGAGTTGTCTAGTTCGAACACGGCTGTTGCGTATCTTTTTTAAATTTTTTTAATAAATAATTAAAAGCTGATATACTTAAAATTCATATTTTATAAGTTAATTGTCATATATATATATATATAATATGCCATGTTAAACAACTGCAGTATTATTAAAAGTACTTTTCTATACTAGTGTAATTTTTGGAATTATAATTTTAACAGTTAATACACCTACTAAAAATTCATATTTTATTCTTTCGAAACATGTTGTGTCCTGTATATAACAAAACCGTGTTATTATAAAAAGTACTTTTTTATTATAGTGTAATTTTAAGCATTTCATATCGTCAAATTATTTTATATTCTCTCCTATGAATAATAAAAACGTTTTATTATAAAAAGTTCTTTTTTATAAAAGTGTAATTATTTCATAAAATTTTTGCAAAGTGGTTTATCTTTTTTTTTTTATAAATGAGTTATTACATTTACAGCCTTTTTCAGTGTCAGATTTTTCTATATACATTATGTAATTACACTTGTAAAAATTGTTGTTATATTTGACTTATGAGTAAATCTCTTGTTGCTATTACATTATTTCCGTTTGGTCGCATTCAGATACTAGTATTTTTACTTATTTTTTCGGAAAAAGTAAATATAAATCTAGAGCTATTTCCCCTATTTCTTTCAATTTCCTGAACCTTTTTGCCATGAGCTATTTCCTTTTTCACATATTTTTCTATCTCGAGATATACGGGGATTCTCTATACACAAGGGATGCGAGTTTAAATTGACCCCAATAGTGCGTTCCTTCTTTCCCTGAGGTTCTTTTAGGAATTAATTAAAGGTCTCGCGGGTGATTTAGAGGGCTTGAGGGTTAAGCAAATTACTGGTGATTATTCTATTACTAAATTTAAATTGCTGTAGTTGTAAAAGGGAGTGTGACTATACAGTGAGCACGTAAAGGTTGGAATAAATTCATTTTCTCGAGAATGGACCATTTTAGAAAATAATCCCGAAACAGGTCCATTTTTATTTTTAAATTCCGACTTTTTGGCATACATATCATACTAGTGATGTCATAAATCTGGGCATGATGACGTCATCGATGATTTTTTTTAAATGGGAATAGGGTCGTGCGATAGCTCATTTGAAAGGTAATTTAATACTCTATTCAGTAATATAAACATTTACATAATTATGTATACAGGGTATCCAAGAAAACATATTTTTAATTTAATTTATTGACATAGAAAGAAGAATACATGTAATTTATTTAATCCAAAATACATTTTACTGCTCTCAGAAAACAGAAAAAAATGTGTATTTGAAAAATATTCATTGCTTTTCGCTTAAACTAAATGTTCAAACTGTCCAGAGGAAGGTGGGTGGCGGCTTAGATATTGAATTTAAGCAAAAAATAATATTTATTTGTCAAATAAACATTATTTCCTGTTTTCTGATAGCAGTAAAATGTATTGTGAATTAAATAAATTACACACATTTTTCTTTTATGTCAATAAATTTAATTCAAAATTTTTTTTGGACACTCTGTATAAATAAATATGTTAATTTTTATATTACTGAATAGAGAATTAAATTACCTTTCAAATGAGCTATCACACGACCCCTATTCTCATTTAAACATTTTTAAGATGACGTCGTCACGCCCAGATGGCTGACGTCACTAGTATGATACATATGCCAAAAAGTCGCAATTTAAAAATAAAAATTGACCTTTTTTGGGATTTTTTTCCAAAATCGTCCATTCTCGAGAAAATGAATTTATTCCAACCTTTACGTGCTCACTGTATGTTTTATAAGTAGATTCCAAGACAAAATTACGCATCTTATTATTACCCTTAAATAATTATTATATTAGTAAAAACAAAATTCGACGTATAGTTCAGTCATTTGGTCAAAAAAAGGGGGTTACCTGGAAACTTTTCCGGGAGTTTTGAAAATTGATTATTTTATGGCGACAAAAATAAACGAACGAATTACTGTGCAAGAAGAACAGCAAAGATTTCGGACAGAAGGATCATGCACGGATGCAGTTTTTGTAATAAGAGAAATAAAAGAAAAGTCGCTGGAATACAAGAAACCAACATAAATATATTACTCTGGGCTAATTAGCAAAATCATGGAAAAGTTATTTACCAGCAATTTTATTGCTGGAATCGAATCTTAGTATATAGGTATATAGGTATGCAAAGTCCGCAGATTAAACCGGTCTATATAGACATTTCAAATAACAAAAATTGCCGGAGAGCCAAATTTTGGTGTAGAGCTAGGGTATACCATAACAAATAAAGTTTAAAAAGTCCCCATCGATCCCATGTGTGCGTCAAAAGTTATTCGGGGTCAAAGGTCAAAATTTGAGATTTTTTGGATTTTTCTCGAAAACGGTAAGTTTTATCAAAAAAAAAACCTTAAACCAAAGTTGTAGATCTTAAAATTCTCTACAAAAATAGTCCTTACTATTTTTTTCCTAAGAGTTGCCATTCCTGAGATATCGCGATTCAAATAATCACATTATACATGATATGCACACGTTTCCACACCACCTGTGAGGTAGTGTACTCCGCGCGTCTTTTTTACCGTGGTTTCCCCTGTAGGCCTACTCCACTAACTGTTTTGACAATTTTAGGATAATTTAAGGAAACAATACCGGTCAAGTTCTAGATATTACCTTATTATTGATATTGATTATTGATATTGCTATTGATTATTAGGTTAACCATTGTTTTGATTTCTTTAGATATTTTAATCAGATTCATATTCTTGAAAGTCTACTTCAACAGTCAAGTCTTCTTCGATTTCATCTTCTTTCTCTTCCTCTTGCTGGATGTTCAAAAATTGTTCAAATGTGACTGAGTCATTGGTCTCTTCATTAAAATCACAGGAGTCTTCCTCTGTTGTACTAAACTGGATATTTAAGCAAGACTGACCTTGGCAGTTGGTACACACTAGAGAACACAGCAACCCGACTTTTTTACATCCACATTTGGCACTACAACCTTTTTTGCAATTGCAAAAAATAGTGTTAAGGAGTTTTTCTGGAGCAGGTGGGAGTAAGATTTTAATCGGTTCCAGAGTATTATCTATTAATTTCCAACCCCAGTCTTCTGGAGTCAGTTCATTGCCTAGCCATGTTTGAACTTGATAATATACTCGATACAAATGTTGAACAGCAGATGCTGATGTTGGAGGAAGACATGATAGTTGTACTTGTTTCTTGTTTCGCGTATTTTTTACAAAAGTTAAGTATCGGTATTTATCAAGACAAATAATTTTTTTTAAACTCCATAAACCGCAAGAAGAAAGCGAATTCCTTCCGTAATTATTGTTTGTGGTGTAGAATCAAGTTCTGTAAAAACTTTACAGCAGTCAGTCAAATCTTTTTTTTTTTCGAATAATTTAAGTACTGACGTTTTGCCCCTTCTGTACATTGCGGACGTAGTGTCGCAGCCGGTTATCGCATATAAAAATAAAATGTACTTTTCGCATTTGGGATAAGCCGATAAACTATTCGAAGAATATATCTCTGTTCGCTGTTGAGCCCTTCCAGGTTTCAGAAAATAAGTAACTTTATCTACTGGAAAGTCCTTGCAGTAATCAGTACCAACAAATCAACAGCTTCACCAACTACAATTGTTGTGTTTGTGGACTTAAATTTTTCAATTGCTGTCTCAATTATAAGTACATCTGCGTCATTTTTAGCCTGCTTCACTTCAATATTCGCAGCTCTAAATTTGTCAGTTAACATGGAAATGAAACGAGATTTATTATTAATGATGGCGAAAAATTGTTGTTGATTCGCTGGAACTGTTATATTTTCATCAAAGATAATTTCGGAAATGATGTTTTTGTAGTTCGACGACGTTGTTCTGCAGCCTTAATATTCTTTGTCGAGTTATTGTAGCCGTCAAATACCACTGTCACTGTAAGCCCGTAATGTCTGCGTAGATACTGAACATATTTATCAAAAATAACGCTAAAGGTTTCTTCTCGATCCCACACAACGTGATGTAGTAGGTACCCTCCATCAATAATGTAAGTAGCGTTTCTACGATCAACCTCAGTATTTACTGATTCAAAGCAATCATAAATTGCTGACTTTGTTGTTTTACGCATTCCAGCTGCATCGAAAAGTGATCAGGGGTAAGGAGCTAATTCATACTCAAAAAATTTTTCAATCTCATCCTCAAAAGCTTCAGTGATACTCATGCGTACTCAAGGGCCACATATGTATATACGTGGCTTATATGTGCATATATAATGTATAAAGTAACTTTTAAAATGGCGATATCTCAGGAATGGTAACTCTTAGGAAAAAAATTGTAAGGACAATTTTTGTAGAGAATGTTAAGATCTACAATAACTTTGGTTTGTGGTTTTTTTTTTGGTAAAACTTACCGTTTTCGAAAAAAATCTAAAAAATCTCAAATTTTGACGTTTGACCCCGAATAACTTTTGACGCACACATGGGATCGATGGGGACTTTTTAAATTTTATTTGTTATGGTATACCCTAGATCTCCACCAAAATTTGGCTCTCCGGCAATTTTTGTTATTTGCCAAGCATTTTGATGTCTAAGTTGACCGGATTAGATAGTGTGGTACTTTTTTTTTAAAAAACAAATTGGCGCCCGGAAATCGTGTTTTTTTCAATTTTTGCTCTATAACTCCAAAGATTTTAACTTTACACCAAAGAAGAGGCGTGTTTTTCCCGGTTTACTTTGACAAAAATTTTCCCCGGAAAATGCCCGTTTTTTCAACAAAATCTTTAATGTTCAACTAAAATTTTAGATAAGTAATTGTTTATCAATAATTAAATAACTTGGTAATATAAAAGCTCTTTTCGTATAGATTATAATTCCAGAAGCCGATGGAAATTGAGTGAACAGTTTTGCAACAATTGAATTGTTAATTAAAAATTCACGGTCGCTATAATAACCATAATAATTATGACACATAAGAATAACTATGATTTTTGTATAAAAAGATACTGTACCTATCTAATGTACTTTACAGAATTGAAATTGGACTATTTAAGCGGCCTCAGGAATATTTTAAAATTATAAACGATTTTTTGGCTTAAAAACAAATAGAATACCTCGGGAATTATTAAATTAAATTAAATCATGAAAACGACGCTTGTTTTAAAAGAAAAAACGTTTAATTGTGATGAGTGGTTCCTGATATACAACCGGTCAAATTTGACCAGCATTTACGGCAAAGATATAAAAAATAGGATCATAATTGTCGAACCGTCACCTTTTTATTTTTGTTCTCTTTCTCCACACCAATTTTCATATCTTTAAAATACTCATAACATATATTATTATAATAAAAACTATCGATATTATGAGTGAAAATTGCCAAAAATAGCAAAAATATCAATCAAAAATTAGGTTGGAGAAAATGTAATCTCAAAGTTCAATATCAGTATACGTTAAAAAAATGCATTTTCTCGGCTTCCCATGGAGCAATTTTCTTCATTTTTTTTGTTCCCAAGTAACTCGAGTAGATCCATCTAACTAACGCATTATTAAATGTCAAAGTTGCTTTTGATTTGTTTTAATAGATTAATTTATTCATAAGAAAAGAAAACTACATAATATTTTTCAGTTGTAGACTTTTTTTAGAGAAACTTACTACAAGTGGAGCTTTTAACGTTAAAAACACAAATGTTCTCATTTGAAAGCTGTATAATTATTTAAACAATCTTTTTTGTAATTATAAATAAATTAATTTTTTAACTAAATTAATTATTTATAAATAACTTATTTTTGTTTTTTTTTGAAAAATGAACATATTCACTCGGAAATAACTCGAAAGGTATTGACTTCGTGAAAAAACTGTATAGAACAAAAGTTGCTTAGAATGAATCAGTTTATCCAATTCCGGACTTATTTTAAAGGTTTCTTTTTTCACCCCCGAAACGGGGTGAAACTCACCCCCAGGGTAAAAGCACACATCGGCACAATATCATTTGTTTTGTTTGACATGTTAGCTACGTGCATGCCAAATTTCATGTCATTCCAGGTGGTGTTTTAAAATTTAGAGCAAAAACCGTGAGTAAACTTACTATAAACCATTATTTTTGCAATAATATATTAATAACAAAGTCGGAACGTGGTTTAAGCTATTACAACTATAGTCCAGAGAAATAAGGTTTTTCTCGTGACACATCCCCCTCCAGGCCGAAACCAAATTTTTTGAGTAGAATGGACATCTATATTATTAACCTATATGTTTCCTGCAGCCGATTTTGATGATATACATAGTTATAAACAAATGAAGATCGAAAAACGGTAAATTATCGCTTTTTTCGTCTATTACCAAAAAGTTAAGCACTTTAAACAAATTTGAGAGAAAGAAACTCATAAATCGTATAAAAAACTTCAATATGGCATTCGCTGAATATGTCCATCCTTATTGGTTGCTTAGAAAATTGCAAAATAAATCATAAATATTGAGTTTTTATAAATATTCATAACTTAGGTAAAAATTAACTTAGAATCTTCTTATTACACGGAATGCCGAGACTTCTTGTACTTAAATTATATTTTAAATTTCAAAGCCATTGGTCAAATAGTTTAAAAGTTATTTAATTTGTTTTTCCCAAATTCATTTTTTTTTGCAACACTATAAGTCAGAAAATTATGAGGTTACAATAATACTTCGGACAGTTTATGAAAGAAGAACATTTATACTATTACCTTAATTAAAAATATATACCGCCTGTATATATCAACAACCACCAACTAAAACAGCAAGCAACAGTCAAATACCTTGGAATGCATCTAGACCAAAGATTAAACTGGAGAACACACATTTTTATGAAGCGTAAACAACTTGGTCTCAAATTACACAATCTTTACTGGCTGATTGGTCACAAATCATCACTTTCGATGAAAAATAAAGTACTTGTCTACAAAGCAATTTTGAAGCCAATATGGACTTACGGGATCCAACTTTGGGGTACTGCATCAAACTCCAATATCGAAATCTTGGAGAGGTTCCAGTCGAAGGTTCTTCGAATAATCACAAATGCCCCATGGTATGTTGCAAATATTATTATTAGACGCGATCTAGAAATTTCAACAGTAAAAGAAGAAATTACCAACTTTGCACAGAAATACGAAGACAGACTGGCACAACATCCAAATGTACTAGCCAGAAACCTGATGAGCCAACCAGTCAGACGGAGACTTAGACGAAATACACCTAGTGATTTACCATCGCGATTTTAGTTATATGTGCCGTAATTCCCAGAGACAAACAATTTTATATCTATGTAAAATATTTGTAAAGAAAATGATTATTGAATCATTTTCTCCAAGTCACCTACACTAGTGGTCACAACATTTACTTATTGTAACTTGTTTTACAGATTGTAAATAAATTAGGACGTTAAATAAAAAAAAAAAAAAAAAAAAAAAAATAAATGACAAAAAATAATTTTAAACAGTGTAAAATTATTTTGCAAAAACATGTCGATTTTTTGCTTACTTATAAACAATTAGAATAACTTTTTAACCGTTACCCGTAGAAAAATTATTTTTTCATATTTAGAAAGACTGAATTTTTATACACATTTAGAAAGAAAAACAACTGTTCTAGGACATTTAGGGACAAAGTTAGCCCCCCCAATTTTTTAATTCACATGTTTTTGGAAAATTATTTTGCAATATTTATAATTATTTTTTGTCATTTTTTTTAAATTAAATTAATACTGTAAATTTTCTTCTTTCATAAACTATCCAAAATATTACTGTAACTTCATCATTTTCTGACTTACAGTGTTGCAAAAAAAATTAATTTTGGATAAACAAATTAAATAACTTTTAAACTATTTGACCAATTGCTTTGAAATTAAGGGTATAATTTAAGCACCATAAGTCTCAGCATTCTGTGTAATAAGAAGGCTCTAAGTTAATTTTTACATAAGTTATGAATATTTATAAAAACTCAAAATTTATGATTTATTTGGCAATTTTCTAAGTAACCAATAAGGATAGACATATTCAGCGAACGCCGTATTGAAGTTTTTTATACGGTTTATGAGTTTGTTACTCTCAAATTTGTTTAAAATTCCCCATTTTTTAGTAATAGACGAAAACAGCGAAAATTTACCGTTTTTTGATCTTCATTTGTTTATAACTATGTATATCATCAAAATCGGCTGCAGGAAACATATAGGTTATTATTATAGATGACCGTATTACTCGAAAAATTTGGTTTCAGCCTGGAGGGGGATGTGTCACCAACACGATATTTTTTTTCCTTATTTCTCTGAACTACTAGTGACAACCGATTTTGCGTATAAAAATACTATGAAAAAGACTACAAACTTAACAAAATAAACAATTATTTTGTTATTAACAAAATAAGAACATATTTTGAGTAATTGCGACTAGTCGCATTCGATTCAGCAACCAAAAATACACCAGAGAAGACTGTAACACTATCAATTTATTTACAGGGCTTCTAATAATTCCTGAAAATTACCTAATTTTACCATAATTTGTTAGTAACAATTAAACGCACCATTTTTGGGCTTCCAGACCACTTCCATTGGATTCAGCGACCCAAAAAACCTATAATACCACCATCAAATCGTGGCGACCTAAAAGTACCCACGGGACCCCGTTTGTTGCGACTAGACTATAATTCAACTGTTTTTTCTGAATCTCCCCGAATCGAATGCAAACGGTTTCATAACGATCCGTCTTAGTCCCTTCTTTGACGGTTTTTGCGGTAAATTTTAAAGAACCGCTTGGATTGACTTGAAATCTGGCATACTTATAGATAATATGTCAAAGAAAAAAAGTGATATTGTGCCGATGTGTGCTTTTGCTCTGGGGGTGGGTACCACCCCTTCTCGGGGGTGGAAATATTTAACCTCAAAATAACCTCGGAAATTGATAGCTATTTCAATTCTGAGTAAAAAACCTTATATACGACTTTTTTGGTAAATTGATATTTAGCAAGTTATTCACGATCGAAATTGATGATTTCCTACATGAAAAATGGATGTTTTTGAGTGGATTTTCAAAAATATCTCTAAAATTATGCATTTTTACGAAAAAGTCGTTATAATCAAAAAGAAACCTATTAAATTAGTGAATGGAGTGGTGTTTTTTAAATTATTATAGCACTAACACAACCTAAGTTACAGCTTACTTAAAATCGGGGTTTTTTCGAATTAACCTTGAATCAAACATTTTATCATTAAATAACGCAAGAAATAGAGATTTTTAGAAAAAAATTATGGAGACATCTTTTAAATATTTTACTGATACCTTTAAAAGGTGCTATGATAAAAGTGATTTGGATAAAAAATGGCTGAGTTATTACAAAAACAAAACGATTATGTCGTTGAAAAATCAAAAGAATAACTACTTAAATTGGTGAATTTTCCACAAAAATAAAAATTAACATTATTCCATACACAATTAGGTTTATTTGTAGCCTGACTAAGCGTTCTGAGATTTTAACCAGTTTAAAGTGCTTAGGTTTGAAAAAAAATTCAATTTAGTATTAAATTATTTTTTGATATTTTATAAATGTTTTTCATTTTTCCAAAATTACTTGAAAACTAAAAGAAATTTGAAAAATATATATCAATACTAAAATGTAGTATTTTTTTATACTAAAACTTATTCAGTTCTTTCAATGTCTCTATGGTAAAACTGAGTGAGATATTTATATTTGAAGTTTGCACGTAAGCGTGAGAAGCAGTTTTCTAAGCTCTCTGAATCGCCTGCTTTAAAAATCAAAGACCTCCAGAAAGTCCAGCTTTTGAATACTTTTAGCACTTACAATTCCCCACAAAGTAAGCTATGGAACAATGAAATATCTTGAAAATTACAGAAGTTATCAGTAGTAATTGCACAAGAGCTCTGAAATTATTGAATTTTTCCCGAGTGACACTTTGACAGTTTTGACTCGCCTTCGGCTCGTGAAATTATGTCAAAGTGTCACGAGAGAAAAAGATTAACTTGTGTGAATCGAACACCGCTGTCCTGCGCGTAGCACCAAAAATTAATGTTTATTTAAAAAATTTCCTGACGCCGTTGTAATTAATCGATTTTAATTTTGCAAATTGCAAATAAAAGGTACAGTACACTTCTATAAGCAAAAAAAAATTTCAACTTGCTATCTGCTTTATTTCCAGTCCTGTAACATTTTGAAAAAATGAATTTTTTTTGCCAAAGCTGGATTGCAAAATTTATTTTGCAAAATTTATTAAACCGATCTTAATGAAATTTACAATGTTGTTTTACTGTATCATAAAGTTTTTCTGGGTGAAATATGAAGGTCCTAAGTATAGCATAAATGGTTGAAAAACGTAAAATGCGAATACTTGTTTTTGTATTATTTTTTCGCAATTATTTCTATTTTGCAACAAGGGTGACTATTTTTAAAAATTTTTACCAATTCTTTATTGTAGGATATTTAATTACGCAACTTTTATGTCAGTAAAACTTTTTTCGGAAATGAATACTTTTACAGTTATAATCAAAAAACGAAAAAAAAAATCGAATTTTTCCTTAATTTTTTTGACATTTTGATTATTTAAACAATGTTCCGGACCTTTTTGAGAGGGAGGATAACTCAAATATTATTATTTGATTTATTTTTAAGCAATTTCTGCAAAAAAATTTGAGTCACCTCTCAACGTCCATCTCAAAACAGATGCGCCCTGGACTATTAGAGGTCTTGCAATATTTTACCGTTAACGAACGTACTATCTTACTTTAAAAAAGTAACATGTTTATGCGGTTTTAGTGTTTTGTTGCCTATTTGAAAAATGCGTTGTTTTGTTAATTGTCGTTTTTCTTCCAATACTTAATTGATGATTATTTGTAAGAATAATATGAATATGATATTTTTTATAAATGTTGTTTTCAACTACACATTAACAGGTAAAAATTACTTTAAAAGTTGGTAAAGAGATATACAAATTCTTTTACTGACTCTAAATATATACTAACCAGGTTCCTAAGTAATTTTATCTGAAGTTGAACGGAAAATGGAAAACTTTATTCAGTTTTCGATAAAAACTTTTCCTATCTAATGCTTTAAAAATCCAATCATCGTGTTCGAACGTACGATTGTGATTTCCGTAATCTCTTAATATCCTTTCTATCCCATATCGGCTTTTTATACTGTGATGCTTTGTTGCATTTTACAGAAAACATCAAATTTTCCGTGGGAAATGTCAGAGGTTATAAATTTTCATTTACGGAAAACTCGTACCAATGGTTATAGATTACACAGGGTGAGGCAGATAAAGGGCCAATTAGAAATATCTCGAGAACTATATATATGTAGCTTTTTTACAGGACTTTTAGGCCTCAGAGTTCTTTTCCATAGCTTTCTGTTAACAAAATTTCTTCCAGTCTGTTATTCCTTTTTCTTTTATGTCTTCTACTATTGCCTCTCTCCATCGCTTTCGTGATCTTCCTCTCATTCTTTTATAATCTAGTAGTCTCCCTTGGTACTTTTCTTGACCACTCTGTCATCGTTCATTCTTTCTATATGGCCCAGCCACTGCAACCGTCTTGATTTTATTACGCTATCTATTTGTGGTTCTTTATGAATAATATACACTTCCTCATTTGTCCTTCTCATATACCCTTCCTCTGTTCTCTTCCCTCCTAATATTCTTCTGATTATTTTCCTTTCCCATCTTCTTACTGTTTCTTTTGTTGTTTGGTTGAGTATCCATGTCTCACATCCGTATGTCGCTGTGGGTTTTATTATAGTCTTATAAATCCTGAATTTCGTATTCCATGACAGTTGTTTTGATCTTAGTAAATAGTTAAACTAAATCATGAAAATTGGAATTAAGGCTATGGGTACATAATTCGCAAATATTTTACGTGTATCCCTACTTTTTCTGTCTTTACACGGAAAATTACGTGTAGTAAAATTCACACTGGTGTGGATATGTAAACATTACTAGAATGCCATTCTACTTGAAAATGTCATAATTAATTTAAAGAGATGGCTTTTGAATGTTCTTGGATAACTGTTATTTTTATAATTGCAAATTATTAATTCAGTTAATAAATGTGATAATTTTTTCACTAACTATGTTTTCAGTGATTGTAATAATTTATTTGTACAACAAAAACTAATAATCAATCGAGAAAAGAGGAAAAGTGTTAAAGTGATTTTTTAATATGTTGTTATTTTGGAACGCTTACAATTTTGAACATCTCTAACAACAAAATACTTGGATCACAGGATATATCTGATGTATTCTCTGCTTGGATCTTCCACAAATAATACACAATAAATAACTTTTTATTAAGTTCACGTCTTAAATCAATTATTTATCAAATACACTATGGGCCGGTTGTTCGAACGCTAATCAACAATGATCATTATCAAATATTTAATTAATGTCACCAAAACTGTCAGTGTCAACTTTGTTTGGGTTGCTGAAAACATAATTAATTACAATTGTGAGATTTATTATTAATTATGTTAATAATTATTGTTATATTAATTGATTATAGACTCCACAGACTTTTTAGCAACCCAAACAAAGTTGACATTGACAGTAATTAATTATTTGATAATGATCATTGTTGATTAGCGTTCGAACAACCGGCCCTATATATATCAATAATATTTAATCAATTTCTCAAAATATTCCCGATGCAATGTCAAATATTTAAAATTGTCACTGATTGTCAGTGTCTGACTGACAATATATGCTGACAATATTATATTCGGTTGAGTGCGTTGTAAGACAAAGACAGATTTGGAAAATATTACCACGGCATTGTGTTCATTTTTTTCAAATCCTGAAAAAACCAATAAATATTTTTGAAAAATTTAAACGCAGAATGAAAGACTAAATTATTACCGAGGGCCGAAAGTCCCTTAGAATAAATAAAAAGTTTATTTTGAATGAGATATTTGAAATTAAAAATCACACTAAATTTTCTCTTAGTTTTTTCACCTCTGTAACTTATTAAAATAAACATTATAGAAGTTCTCAGGGACTTTCGGCCCTCGCTAATAACGTAATCTTTCATTCTGCGTTTAAATTTTTCAAAAATACTTATTAGTTTTCTCAGGATTCGAAAAAAATGAATCTCCATTTGAATAGCATTGCAGCCGAAAATACGTACCGATCCTCTTAAGGGGCTTTTCAGAGTGAACTATATATTCAATGAAAATATTTTCATCTATTTGCTACTTCCGGTTATACCGGAAGTTAGTTAAAAATTCGTTTTTTTAAATAGGACACCCTGTATATTTTTACATTTTTGGATTCTCCTCGATATTATCTTTCTTAAATATGAGGTTTCGTAATTTTATACAAGGTAGTTTAAAAGATTATTACGTTTTTTTATTCATTCAGTAGCAACATTCACACCCTGTAGAATTGTACCGATTTGAGATCAAAAACTCTATGTTCAAATGATTTTTAATATTGTCTACTATTGTTAAAAATTATTAATATTGGGACCGTGCAAGTTCGGAAGACCGTGCACTTTTAATTATATTGGCCAATCATATGGTCCTGGTTACTGGATAATTGTCAAGGCCATAGTCCAAAAAAATAATAAGAAGAAAAAATAAGATTTAGGTTGTGTTATTCAAATGTAAACAATTGTATGTAGTAAATAAAATTAGTTATTAAAATGCAGTATTGCAAGCAAAATACAATTAATTAAATTTACCTTTATATAATAATTACATATCATATCAATATTGTGGAGCAATATATAATTTTTCTTCTTAAATGACAATATGTATGAAATGTACGTCAATTTGACAATTTCAGTTGACAATATGAATTATTTAAGAAAGTTGCAATATTTCTCTGCTATTCGCGCACGATCGTTTCGCGTATCCCTTCCAAGTACTTGCACACCGCGAATAGCGAAATGTTTAATTTTATTAAGCATTATACTGGACTGATCCCTAATTTATTAATATTCTTCTTCTTCTTGTAGTGCCTATTTCAATAAATTTCAATAATTTGATAACATTGCGCCAACTCTGAATTTTGCTTAATTATGGCGTTAATTGTAATTAAAGTTTATCAAAATTGCATTTTGAAGTCCATAAAACTGGCATTCATAAATAATATTAGTCTAGCTAGCGGCTACTGAAATCGGTCTATTCACCACTAGCTTAAGCCGGTTAGAGGCGGTACAACTAACCAAATTATACCTACTTTATTATCAATAATAATAGGAAATGATATGAGTAAGCCTCTGCCTTAATCACTCGAGAGAGATTTATGGAGTAAGCGAATGCCCAGATCTTTTTTCTCTCTTTGACACACGTACGTTCCTATTTGAATTTAGATTTATTTTTTTTATCAATTTACGCTCTTGTTAATCAAAATACAGAGTTGGCGCAATGGTATCAAATTATTGAAATTTCAGGACGCATCTATTCCTGTAAATTTTATTGAATTTGAGTGACATTATATTTTCCATAAGATAGGTGCGGTCTACTTTTCTTAAAACATTTGACATTGCAGTATTTTTGTAGTTGTTCCAGTTGTTTCGTTACCATTACTATTACGAATTTTTACTTAGTTGGAGACTTATATTACTAGAAATCTGATCGAACAAAAACTATTGTAAGTAATTAAAATGAATTAAAACACACACAACGATAAATATATTGTTCAAATTTAAACGAATAGGCCTGGATCCCGCGTACCAAAAAAAGTTGATTAATAACAAGCTGAAAATGTGTTAATAGCTTAACGGTGTCTAGTCGGACAAACTTTGATGTACGGGAACACTGGAACAGGGGAAGTTTTAATTGTAGAGCAGTTTAAAAATTTGTAACGTCAGATTACGAAAACGTCCCATGTATTTAGTCGGACACAACATCCAATTGATTTGTTACCCTTTCATTAAACTCTCATGCAAAAATTGGTCTGCTATTACTAACAAACATTATTCCTGTCATTTGACATGTTCTTCTTATTCCAGTCATTAGAATACCCAGTTGGTGATAAGCACCAGTCTGATTTTTGCATGAAAGTTTAGTGCAATGGTAACAAATCAATTGGAAGGTCTGTCCGACAAAATACATGGAACGTTTTCCTAGTCTGACGTTCCAAATTTTTAACCTGTTACACAATTAAAACTTCCCCTGTTTCAGTGTTCCCATACATCAAAGTTTGCCCAACTAGACACCGTTAAGCTATTAACAAATTTTCAGCTTGCTATTAATCAACTTTTTTTTGGTACTCAGGATCCAGGTCTAGAATTTCATTTTTGATTTTCATTCATGACGATAAACAAGTGATTGTTGTCAAATGACAAATTGTTTTCCTCATAATCAATAGCAGTGTAGGCAAAGCATCCATTTTGTTCCCTCCCGCGCCTGGCAACACAAAGAAACATATAGATTATCACAAGGTTTTTCAATGAAAATTATTGCGAAGTTCGCAGTCACGTAGTCTAATATTCTGGAGATATGCAAAAACAGTTTTATTCACTGAAGAATTATCCTGCCTGTAATATAATACGCATCCTTTATGGTCGCTCTGTATAAAAAAATATTAATTAAAACTAATTTTAAACGAAACTGAAAACTATTTTTATTCTGTTTTACACTTTACTCGGTAGAGAGTACATGATGATAGCGGTTAAGGACAGGTAAACTGCCGATGCATTGGTGAAATATTTTCCTGGTATCGCTAGATGGTACTGTTAAACCAAGGTTAAACCTGAGTAAACAGTTTACTTGAATCGGCTTCGACACTCACTTCATCTTTCCTCATTAAAGGTCGCTTAAAACATACTCCGGTATAATATATACATAAATACACTCAGGTGCAAAAAAATAGATCCACTAAAAATTTGGTCATTTTTGATGTCTCGAATTTCCTAAACCTGTTGTCCGCTTTAAGTGATTTTTTTACTTATCAATATCTCTGTAGAACCAAGGTCATAAATATAAACACGCACACATCTCTGTAATAATATTGTTGCTAGACAGGTAAACTGTCATTGTATACCGAGTGTACGAATCAAACTGTGTTTTTTTCTCAAAGTTCGCATCACCCTGTGGACTATTCTAGAGTTTATAAAATACTGAAATTAAAAACCAACTATAGCCTCAGGTCTTGTTAACATTCTGTTTTTAGATTAATTCGCTTATGTTGGATAATAAAAAAGTTACGTACTTTAACAACTGGCCGTGTTCGTCATCAGTACAGGGTGTTTCGAAATAAATGCGCGGCAAACTTTAAGGGGTAATTTTACATGAGAAAATAATGACAGTTTGTTTTATAATCATATGTCCGCAAACTCTTCGTTTCCGAGATACGGGATGTTCAATTTTTTTTACAAACTGACGATTTATTCATTTCTTTAAAACCAGTTGAGATATGCAAATCAAATTTGGTGGGTTTTAAGACGTAGTTATTGCACATTTTTTGACATAAAGTTAAGAATTTAATGTTCACCATTAGCGCACAAACGGATATTATAACCGATCATACTACCCGTATGCATGCCAATGGCGAATATTAAATTCTTAATTGTATGTCAAAAAATGTGCAATAACTACATCTTAAAACCCACCAAATCTGATTTGCATATCTTAACTGGTTTTAAAGCAATAAATAAATCGTCAGTTTGTAAAAAAAATGAACATCCCGTATCTCGAAAACGAAGCGTTTGCGGACATATGATTATAAAGCAAACTGTCATTATTTTCTCATTTAAAATTACCCCTTAAAGTTTTTCGCACTTATTTAGAAACAACCTGTACTGATTACGAACATGACCAGTTGTTAAAGTACCTAACTTTTGTGTTATCCAACATAAGCGAATGAATCTAAAAACAGAATGTTAACAAAACCTGAGGCTGTAGGTGGTTTTTAATTTCAGTATTTTATAAATGCTAGAATAGTTCATAGGGTGATGCGAACTTTGAGAAAAAATCAAAGTTTGATTCGTACACCCGGTATACAATGACAGTTTACCTGTCTAGCAACAATATTATTACAGCGATACTGTTAACGAATAAGGCTGTAACATGGTAAAAAAATCACTTAAATCGGACAACAGGTTTAGGAAATTCGAGACATCAAAAATGACCAAATTTTCAGTGGATCGATTTTTTTGCACCCGATTGTATATTTACCAACCAGTCGGTGCGTTTTGATTCAATTCAGTCTTCTCGCAAAGCCTCTTTGATAACGGGTAAACCTAGAAACACGTGTCAGAGGATGGTAGGAGATGCGAATTGAATCAAAACGAAACCGTCTGATTTTATTTTTTATTCTATTAATTAAACGTCTATGGAATCTACCCAAAATAATAATAAATTTAGAAACAAACCTCTTAAATAAACATCATCCTTCGGATCAGTAATATTTTTCAGTATTTTGTATTAATAAAACGGTTTGTTTCATTCAATTATATACTTTATGTTTTTTCGTCATAAATTTACCACCGCAATTTGAAGTGCTTCTCCCTCCGCTTTATTAATATAAAGCTCCAGGCTCTCTTTGTTGTTTGATATTTACGCCTCAAATAATCGTTTTAATTTAATATCACGTAACATCATTAAACAACATCTGATGTTATGTTTCTTTAAAGAGATTTTTATCATTCGATACACAAAGGAAGTAAAATCATTTATCCCTAGTTTCTGCATTAATTTAAATATAATACGCATTAAAGCGATGTGCTCTTTATATTCCAATATACGAGTTTCAGAAATCAAATAACAGTAATATTGCCAAATTCTGGTAAATTCCTACTCTAGCTCGGGTTCTGGTATCGGTCCTTACTAGATGTACCGTTTTCTTTCGGGTATAATAAGTAACTCCATATAAATACAATGAAGCCGACTTTATTTAGTAACAAGGCAATTACATATTTAACACATACACTCACTCACTCACAGCCAATGGGAGCAGTGCGACCGGTTTATATCGGTACTAAGTGAAGCAAGTTTGAAGCCAAATTTCTCTCTACACACACCTACATACAACTACTAAAACCGGCGAAGCACAAAACTGAGGCAGTGCTTATTACAAGTGATATATTTATATGAACCGCACTAACCAAGACAGAGACAGAATCAGTCAGAATATCATCATCTATGACTTTGAGCGCGTTAGAGAATTAAAATATTTTGGAACAACAATAACTGCGGACAATAACAAATCAAAAGATATAAACAATATAAGCCGATAACAGAAATGTGGACGATAACAAAGGCAAACGAAGAGAGACTACGTGTTTGAGAAAGAAAAATCCTAAGGAAGACATTTGGGTCTGTGCTTGATGAAACAGCAGGTTAATAATAGTATAAAAGCAAACAGAGAGCCCGAAGAGCTATAATACATAGATGCCAACATAATAAAATAAATAAAAAAACTCATACAGAAGTAAAAACTTCAAGTTGTATACTGGTATAAAATGGTTTATTAAAAAACTTCATAAAAAGTCGTGCAAAACGTTTTCGTTCTAATTCAGAACATCTTTAGTGCCTAGAATGAAGTATTTCCACGTTAGTTGAAGGCAAAAAAGTTAAAATTGTGACTGTTAATTAGAAAAAACATGTGGAGAATACTTACATTCTGCTGAGTAGTTGAAACTAGCACACCAATTAGAGTGGTGACATTGTAATATATGGTTTACATGATATATTTAAATAAAATATGGTGAATACCAGTCGATGTTAAAGGATTAAAATAGTACATGCTTAAAGGGCAACATGCTTCCCTGCTCGAAAAACTAGGTATTTGCCAGTTCAATGGGCACAAACCAACTGATAAAATAGGAAATGTACTTTCAATATGACATGACAAAGAGTGACATGAAAAGATAAGACAAAGTCAATTTTTGGTTATGAACTTCAAAAAGTTTAGTGTTAAGTTCGGATTTTGATTAAAATGTAATGGTTGTTAATAACTGTTTGAAAATGAAATTAAATTTGTTTAAAAAATTAGAATCTCTTTTAAAGTCTAAATTAGCAACTCTCTATTCCAGAAAAAACTTTTGGATTGTAGGATTTAAGGTTGGTATAATCCATGGTTAAAAGTGTGACGTCATTGGTTGTAAAACGATAAGATGACATTTTAATTTAGTATAATAAAAAGAGATATATACCACGGTTATTAGACTTTATTACGGTTGTCTTGTCCGACGGTGGTGGGGAGACTTATATTTTTGACTTTACGTCACAAGAGTTTACATTCCCATATTTTTAAATTATTTTCGATCATTGAATGTGTGTTATTGTGAATATGTGTATTATTTGTTATTATGAAATAATAAGACAAATAGTACACATTTTATCTTATACCGGGTGGTGAATCGTAAAAAGGGCCATAGGAAAATCAATGTAAAATTCTGAATTGTTGAATTCCTGCTTCCCTAATTATTCTACATCAAAAGTCATGAGAGAATACTTGTAAACAATTAAAATCTGTATTAAAATCAAAAGTTAAAATTGTTCTACGATTTAAATGCATTCCAAAATTTTGAAAAATATGATACATTTGCCACAATAGGTATGCGTGTAAAAGTAAGGCCACACGTTACTATGTAACTGACAGTGCTCACACCATTGACTGAATAAAAAAATCCTTATTATTAATCCTTTCTCCGCAACTGAGGGTATCTTATCAACTGTATTGTTTTTAAACAATACATGATAAAATAAAAATATTGACAGTTCAAAAATGTGAACATTATTGCATTGTGCGTGGCCTAAGTTTGGGCTGAAAACTAAAATGTATTACATTTTTACAAAATTTTGGAATATGTTTAATTACGTAGACCAATTTTAACAGTTATTTCCAATGCAGATTTCAATCCTCTTCAAATAGTTTCTAATGTCTTTTGATGTAAAATAATTATTAGGGAAGCTGGAATTCAACAGTTCAGAATTTTACATTGAGTTAATGCAAAACTTTGACGCATGTCAAAATTCTCAATTGTGTTTTAATTGTATTCATTTTTTTCGAATCCTGAGAAAACTAATAAATATTCTTGAAAAATTTAAACTCAGAATGAAAGACTACATTAAACCGAGGGCTGAAAGTCCCTGAAAACTTTATAGTGTTTATTTTAATAAGTTACAGGGCTGAAAATAAAAGAGAAGTGTGATTTAATTTCAAATATTTCATTCAATAGAATCTGCTTGTTTATTCTAAGGGGCTTCCCGCCCTCGGTAATATCTAATGTAATCTTGCATCCTGCGTTTAAATTTTTCTAAAATACTTGGTTTTCTCAGGATTCGAAAAAAATCATATTACGATTCAAATGACAGTAAACTCTCGTGACGTAATCTCACCCTTAATGTTCATTGGTTAGTCGATTTAGGCAACCGTAGTAATGTCTAAGAACCGTGGATATATACTACATAGTAAACAATTAATAACCTGACGTGGAAAGATTGGATGGTAAATCAAGCAAAGTTCTAATTTTATATGTTTTAAAACATGTACTATTGGTTGCCTAACAAGATGGGAAGTGATTAGATTTAACCGAGTGGTTATTGTATGAGTGAATAATGGAAAGAAAGCTAACTAATATAGGTCTAAGTGTGTGTTAATGTCAATATGTAATGGAGAATCCAAATTTACTAAATGTCTGAGATAGCGAACTATTAGTTTTTTGTAATTGGTAGTGGAGTGGACAGACTGAAACAAGTGTGTTATATTTTGAGTGCAACAGTTAATAAACTTACGTGACAGAGAAGACCAAAAGAATTAAGACTGATGTAAGAAAGAAGGAATATGCAATTAAATTAAGATAGCTGAGTAATGGTGGTTGCCTGATATGAAGGTGGAAAAATGAAAAAGGAATGGGATATATGAAATTATAAACTTAAATATATGATACGAAAGAACTGTGAATGAATGTAAGCTAATGAATTTAGGTGTGCAATCCGTAGTGTTAAGTATGGTCAAAAAAGGGGGAATCTGAAACAGGAGAAGGTAACATAAAAATTAATAAGAAACAGAGAGTGAAATGTGTGGCAGACCAAAGTAATCTCTGTAATAACAGAGCTACATCGGTAATTATAGACCGTACAGGAATTAGACACTACCAATTTAAATCTTAAATGTGCATTTGTAACTGTTAAAGTTCCCGCCTTGCAATATTTGTCCGCCATCGAATGTCTTTTTAGTTACCAACAGTGTTGCCAGAGAAATTTTTGTAAATGCACTGGAATGACTGAAATAGTGACACAAGACACAACATGTACTAAACCAACACATTTTGTACAATAACTTTAAAAAACGTCGTTTAATATTATTTGAAGCACATTTCTTATATCACAAAATTTGATGTTTTTACTTTAAGTTACTTTAGTATCAAAAGTTTGCTTGTTAATTGTATCAAATTGGTACAATTGTACCAACTCTGGCAACGCTGGTTCCCAACTGGCCCGACGCGGCATATTTCATCTTCATGACTTCATCTTCATTCTTCATGCTCCTAAACTAAACAATTTTTCTATGTGCATGATGCTGCATACGCCGCCATTAACTGAATCTCGTTTTTATTAAATTATTACATACAATATAATACATCCTGCGATAATACCTTTGTGTTTGCTGTTTATCGTACCAGTTCAGTCGTGCATTAATGAAGTTCCTATAATAAAGTACATACCCATATTATATTATAATAAAGTTGTTATAGTAAAGAAAAGTAAAAAACGTCTCTTGTGTAATATTTTAATGTATAAGTTTCAGTATTAAAGGAACTATTTCCTATAAACGCTTTTTGCTATGTATTCACAAAATTATAGATACTAGATTGCTTTGTGAAAAGTGGGCTAAAAATGTCCATAATACGTACATTGAATGGACATCAGATGTACATTGAATGTACATAAGGCGTACACTGAAAGCTCCAACAACGTACACTCTACGTTTGTTGCGGACGTTCTATGGACGTCCAATTTTGTGAACTCTGAAAGTTCGTTGGACGTCTATCGGATGTCCATTCTACCTTAGCGGGACGTCCATTGGACGTTCCGATGTACACAGATGTACGTCCATTGGATGTCCATAAAACGTACTTGTGCTATCTGGGCTGCGATACTTAAATGATTGATGCTAGACTCAGTTTCAAGCAGCAGGTGGACCATGTAAATGCTAAAGGCCAGTAGTATGGACAGCCTTAGCACGGCTAATGCCGAATGTAGGTATACCAAAACAAAGCAGGAGGTGTTACTGTCGCCAATAGTCACGTCAGTATTAACATACGGAATATCCATTTCAGCTTCGGACATCCTCCGAATCCAGGGATCACGAAGGAAGGTCGTATCAGTATATTATCTGAGCGCCTCATCTGCTGAGTTGCTAGCACATTTCACACAGTATCTGAAGACGCAATATACGTCATAGCTGGGATGCTACCTATTAGAGTGCTAGCTGAAGAAGAACCTTCATCGGCAAAGAGGATCAACTACAACTACATTGTGCCTTGATGAATTTGGAAAAATAGAATGACAAATCAGCATGTGTCGATAGTATTACAATGGGATTTCCCAACAATTGGCAGGTGGACGCATCGTCCTCAGGTGAATGTTTGGCTAAATCTCAAACACAGCGAGGTTTACTACTATCTGACGCAGATATTCTCATGACATGACATCGCTGCTTTCGAGCATATCTTTATCATACACATACACATACAAAGGCACACACATATTGACACCTTTAAAATTAACTAATGCAAGTACATATTACACTTACTCTATGCGACCTTAACAAATTTTACCGCTATGTAACTAAATACGCTAAAAATATACATACATGATTCGCAAATTATAAAAAATACGTATTTGATTGATTTTTTTGTATAAAAGCAGTCAAGGAATGATAGGCTGAACTGGAGAAGCTCATAAATTGATATAAAAACAAGATTAATGATAAACATGCCCTTGTAGGGGCTATTAACGTTGAGATAAAACATTGATAAAAATAATATACTAGTTGATAGATAGTTCTCTGCAGGAATTATCAACATTTTCGCGATATATAGAGCAGGAAAGTTGTTTTGGTTTCCTGATGAAGTAAAAATATTCGGTATTTATTTTTAATATCGATTATTCTATTCCAGTTAATTTGACCTAAAAATACTAATATGGTTTTCGAAACTGTTTTCTCGTATGACTTTTACTAAATATTTTGTATATATGTAGACAAGCGGAAAACGGCGGGTTCGTTCGAAAAAATATTCCCATGAGATTTTTTTGCATAATCACATTTGTAATACACCCCAGAAAAGGTTCAAGAAGTCGCCCACGAGAAAAGTGGTCCAAATTTTTTTTAACAATTTTTTTTAATCAAAGTGCAAAAATTATTATTTTTGGTCTGGACAATTTTCTTAAGTATTTTAGACTAATCTGGACAAAAAAGGTATCTTGTAATTTTTCTCGAAAGGTGATGGTTTTCGAGTTATAAGCAATTTAAAATTTGAAAAACGCAAAAATGGCCATTTTTATTACTTAATAACTCGGTTGTTAAAAATTATTATTATGAAAGTCAGAAAGTGACTAAATCAAAGTTTAAAGCCCCCCCCCCCCTACATGATCCTGAAGAAATTTGTGTCATTAATTTATTACTAAGCTGTTATTTTTAATTATTCACAATAAGCCGTAAGAGCGTATTGACGCGGCTGTAAATGTGAGTGCGATTAAGATGCTCCATTGGACTGCCGGAATGGCATCTCTCTCGCACTCATCATAGACGGCCGCCTAATACGTGCTTGCGCTCATTATTATTTCTTAAAAATAACAGCTTAGTAATAAAATTATGACAAAAATTTCTTCAGGATCTTGTAGAGGGGGTTTTAAACTTTGATTTAGTTTTTTTTTTTTTTTTTAGCGTATGGACTTTCTCAGTACGGTAAATACACAAATATAATATATATACATATATACACATATACACACATATATACATATATACACATATATTATTCAAACACCAAAACATAATGAATGAATCTAAATATTAATGTCCAATTTACATAGCCATTCAATTGCATCTGGGGAGCATTCCACAAAGTCCTGGAGGTTTCCACGGTAGGCCCGATTTAGGCAATCTGAAACACAATGACTTATGGTCTGTCTAAGCGATCCACAATCACACTGTGGACTTTCTGCACGACCCCATTTGAACAGAGAATCAGCACATTTACCATGTCCGGTACGTATGCGATTAAGCCTCGTCCAGGTGGGCCGGGGCAGACCCGATCCGATGAAACCCTGGGTTGGGGTGGATATCTGAATATAGTCTGCTGCTATTGTTGGCATCCATCTTGTGGACCATTGCCTTTGTATATCATAGGAATCACCAATTGTTCGGGCAGTTCTGATTGGAGGATTTCTAGACCTCAGTCGCTGGTGCTCTTTTGAGATGTCTGGTATGTCTTGATGGATTGGTAATTGTATGTTGGCTACAATTTTCTGATACTCTCTCACTAATGCTGCTGTACGGCGTAGATCTGGTGGGGCAATATTGCTCAAAGTAGGCAGCCATCTCACTGGGGTTGATTTTATTGTTCCAGTGATTAATCTCATGGTTTGATTAAGTTGGACATCGATTTTGTTTGTATGTGCACTATTTAACCATACTGGTGCACAATATTCTGCCACTGAAAAAACCAAAGCTAGAGCAGAGGTCCGAAGAGTATCTGCAGAAGCACCCCAAGTTGTTCCAGCAAGTTTTGTTATTATATTATTTCTTGTTCTCAGTTTACCGGCTGCGTTTGTAAGATGGCTTTTGAAGGTGAGTGTTCTATCAAGTGTGATGCCTAGATATTTGGGGTTGTTGTTATGTTTGATAGCTGCATCATTTAGAGTTACATTGAGGGTATCGCCCGCAAGTTGGTTCGACAGGTGAAAGAGACAGGTTTCAGTTTTGCTTGTGTTAGGACGTAAGCGCCAGTTCTTAAAGTAGTTACTAAGTGTAGTTAGGTCCTCGTTTAGAGCTCGTTCTCCAGCTTCCTTACTATTATCTTGGAAGCCAATGGCCAGGTCGTCTGCATAAGCGAATTTTCTCGATTTTGTTTCAGGTATATCCGCCGTATAAAGGTTAAATAATAAAGGAGCTAGCACTGAGCCTTGAGGTAAGCCGTTGTTAAGTTTTCTAACGCTACTTCGTGCATCATTTATATATACCTGAAACAGTCTGTTAGTTAGTAGATTGTTTATCAGCTGACAAGTTTTGAGACAGGGTATTATTTTCATCAACTTATAAATAAGGCCCTCTCTCCACACAGTGTCATAGGCAGCCGTAAGGTCTATAAATGTTATGGCAGATTTTTCACGTCTTTCAAAGCCAGCTTCGATGAATGTAGTTAAGGACAGCACTTGGTCACAACAGCTTCGTCCTTTTCTAAATCCAGCTTGCTCAATTGGTACAGCGTCCTCAATGGTGTTACATATTCTATTATATAAGAGTCGTTCTAGTAATTTATAACAGCAACTGAGTAAGGCGATAGGCCGGTAACTTTCAGGCAGCTTGTTGTCTTTGCCAGGCTTCTGGATTGCGATAATTTTTGTTCTTTTAAATTCTGGGGGAAGCATAGCTGTAGTCACAATGTCGCTAAGGAATTCTTTGAGCCATTGTCTTGTTTTTGTACCAGTGTGGACTATAAACTCAGGATATATTCCATCGAAACCAGCTGCTTTTCCCGTTTTGGTTTGGTTAAGCGCTTCGTTTATTTCATCCAATGAGAAGGCACGTGAGTATTCTGATGTTGTGGGGGTATTTGCTTTAAGTTGTTTAAGAGCTTTTTTTACCATCGATGTATGAGTTTTCTCAGATGGAGCTCGAGAGTTCTCAATTATTCTATTGGCTATCTTATTTGGCTCAATTGTTGATTTGTTTAAGTGTTGTGCTCTGCTTGCTTCGCCCAGTTTGCGGATCAGTCCCCATGCCTTCCGACTGGAACGGGAGAAATCAATATGTTCTACGGTAGATTTCCATTTATTAAGTCTAGTTGAATCCAGTGACTTGAGTAAGTTGTCACCGATTTCGGGATCTTCTGATTTCAAAAATTCTTCATATAGTTTTTGGCTTTCTTCCGTCCAGCCTGGGATGTACTCCTTTCGAAAACCTCGGGGGATATGTTTTTTGGCGATAGAGATAACCATTCCTAAAAAACGGTGGTAATTGTTGGCCTTTGGGTCAATGAAGCGAATGCAGGTGTCCAGCTCTTTGGTGTATTCAGGCCAATTTGCTTTGTTAAAATTCCAACGGTGTCTCGGCGTGGATTCAACGATAGAAATTTGTATGCCTATTTCGATTATGACAGGTCGATGTTGGCTGCGAGGGAAACTAGGCAGTACAGTTCGGGAGCTTGGGAGTGGTTGTAACTGTGAGTTACTCGAAACCCAGCATAGATCAGGGTTGTAGCCTTTGCGCCATCTTCTAGAAAAGAAAGTAGGTTTATCTTTTAGACTATGGATAAGGTGGATATTGTTTTCTTCGGCCCACTCCAGGAGTTTTTCCCCATTTTCATCATTGTTTTCATACCCCCATTTGTTGTGGTGACTGTTAAAGTCCCCTATGTAAACTGTAGGTTGGTTGTCCTCAGTTTTGATTACATTTGTTGGCCATTTAGTTAATGGTGGTTTGTAGATGTTCTTTATGGTTATGTCATTCACTTTTGTAGAGATTATGGATACACTATTTTCGCAGCTGCAGTCCTTCACCTTGGAATTTTGTATACTGTTATTCACGTAAGTTGCAGTTCCGTAAACATTGCTGTAAGTGGCTCCAATCATGCTATATCCCGGAATTTTACCCCTCTTAAGAAGCTCGGTTTCTGATGGTGCGTGAGTTTCTTGAATAGCTATGACGTCAACGTTATTTTCGATTAGTATTTTTGAAAGAAATTCAGATTTTGATCTACTAATTCCCTCTATGTTTATTTGACATATACGGAGGGTTGGTCCGATACGTCTCGTCAAATGGTGTTGATAAACACCTTTGTAGTTTTCCATATTCCTATATGGAGATTCCTTTCCTTGCTTTTCTTTATCGTACTGGTTGCCAGGAGAGCTTAGCGGCTAGTTTGGCGTCCAAAAATTGATAGACCATTTAGCGTTACCCAGGGTGCACCACGTGGAGGCGATCTATCATTACACCCTATTTAGTCTCTTTCTGACTGTCATAATAATAACTTTTAACCAATTTATTAAGCTTTGAAAATCGCCATTTTTCGTTTTTTTTTCAATTTTAAATTGTTTATAACTCGAAAACGATCAACTTTAGAGAAAAATTACGAGAGACATTTTTTGTCCAGAATGGTCCAAAAATCTAACAAAAATTTGTATGGGCCAAAAGTAGCGATTTTCGCAAGTTGATTAAAAAAAAATTGTTAAAAAAATTGGACCACTTTTCACGTGGGCGCCTTCTTGAACCTTATTCTGGGATGTCTCACGAATGTGATTATGCAAAAAAATCTCATGGGAATATTTTTTCTAACGAACCCCCCGTTTTCGTCTTGTCTAATGGGAATAAAGCATGTTGAATTGTAATAAAAATTACATTTTTTGATTGATTGATTATTTTTCCATTTTCAATGCGGAAATTGTTTTCAAAAAATTCATTTTTTAAGTGAATATGTACTTTATTCCTCCTTGGCTACCCTTAACTACTGACGTGAATTTTTCAGGACGTACACTCTTACAACCGGTATGTCATACCGTTGCCTATTTTCCTTTGTTTTCAATATGAATTTGTCTTATGTCACTGTATTTGTTTTTTACATTAACTACGGAATGATTTTTCACACAGTTATAGAATAAAATACTGCTCCAAATAAAATAAACTTTATTTTTTCAAGAACATTATAGCAGAATGTTTAAAAATGGTGGAGGTTCTTACAAGATCATTATTATAAACTGAAATAAAAAATCAATCAAAACGCCAACTGGTGTATATTTTAAAAAAACTGAAAGTGTGTAAAAACTTAATTAAAACTCAGCTAAGTACTTTCAGCATTTCAAAATGTCATCATCAGAGCTATCGTCTTATAGGTATAAATACCTCAAATGAAGAGTAATCGTTTTTAAAATTGACTCAGGGCTACGCCTCTGGTCATGGGTAAAAACTCCTTAAAATATATTAATTATCACATTAATGTGAGTACTAAACAATGGCTACCATTTTACACTGAATAGCTGTTACTGGCAATTTTGCTAACAGCTAAATAACAGCTGTTCCATGTAAAATGGTAGCCATTGTTTAGTACTTACATTAATGTGATATTTAATATATTTTAAGGGGTTTTACCCATGACCCTGGGCCAATTTTAAATTTTGTAATGTGTTGTTCAACGATTACTCTTCATTTGAAGTATTTATACCTATGAGACGATAGCTCTGATGATGGCATTTTGATATGCTGAAAGTACTTAGCTGAATTTTAATTAAGTTTTTACACACTATCGTTTTTTTTTAAACATACACCAGTTGCCGTGTTGATTAATAATAGAAGTGTATACAAGTCATACAGTCTTTTTCTATTTATGAATTCAAAAAAAAACTTTAGTATTGGTTACTAAAAAATGTAAAATAATGTTGAAAGCACTTGAAAGTACAACAACTGGATGAACTTGCCGCGTTACCAATAGCGAAAGAATACACTGGACTGCTTTTAACTATAGAAACGTAGTGGTTGGGGTGCCAAAGCGGGGATTTTTGCAGTTACTCGAGCGCGTCAGATTAGCTTATGGGGAGAAACCTGGTACCCTGCTTATTGGGGCGGGCATGTTTTCGACGCTAAAGTACCTGAGGGTCTTAAAAGTACCCGTGTTTTGGACGCTGCCAGAAAGTAAAGTTAGGACCGAAGGGTTAGGTCTTCCTCCTTTGGGTCTTTTAAATTTAGCGTCCAAATCATGCACATCCAACGGGTTGTATAAATTCCACTGATGTAGAGTAAGAGGTAGAATAGGATTTATTCGGTGAGACATTCTGTATAGTAACATCTGATGACATATTGATAATTTATTTACGGTACTACCGAAACTAATTACTTTCGTTTCCCGCAAAAAACAAACTGGTAATTTGTTTGTAATCCATAAACCTGTGTCTATTTACAATAACTCATGTACTAGACAGGAATATAAACGAATAGTGAATATGGAAATTTCAACGTTAGTAAGTAATCGTGGTAAAATTTTGCTCAAAGTGAACAGTTTTACTTTTTCTCAAGATAAAGTACTAAAATCGGTAGAAACGTATTGGAGGTGCGTAAAACGGTCGTTTAAAGCGAAGATATTCACGAAAGGGCCAGAAAAGTTAGTGATCCGAAGTAATCTAGAACATAATCACGAGTGTGATATCAAGACGCTTAATAGACAGATTGTGCGTAGCAGTGCCAAAAGGAAGGCTAAGGATAATTTGACCGAAAGGCCGTCCAAAATCATACATAGTGCGTTGAAAGAAAATGTAGATTGCTTGAGCCACATGACTGTTAAAGACGTTAATTTAATACGAAATCAAATATACAGTGAACGACGAATGGCTCAACCGAAACTGCCCAAAAGTAAAGAAGAAACTATTGCTGCGGTAAATATTATGAATATCAAAACACTTAAAGACGAGAATTTTATATTTGCGGTTGAACCAAGTTCTAACATTATCATCTTCTCGTGTAACACTAACATGCGTTTTCTGTGCGGCAGTGAAACGATTTATATGGACGGTACATTTAGTTACTGTGCTCAATATTTCAAGCAAGTTTTTACCATACATGTATTTATCCCGGCCCGAAAAAAAATCTACCTTTAAAAACTCGAAATTGTCAGATTAAGATAAGGTAAGTTAAGTAAGTACATGCAAAAGAATGTACATTTCAAAAATCTGACGATTTAAGCCGGGCGCACAGTGGTTCCAAATGCCGAAAACGTGGTTATGAACCTTTGAAAGCGTATATTGTTTATACATATTGGAATTACTTTCGTTCTTAAGGATTCTTGGCGTCGCTGATTACGAATCTGGCATTATTTTTTCTGAAAAACAAAATGGTGGATCCAACATGGCGGAAAGAAATTGAAAATATCAATCAAAAAGGAAAATTGTTTGTCATATTTGGTAGGTTAAGGTAGCTGATTACAAATCTAACATTACTTTTTTTTTAAACAAAATGGCGGATCCAATATGGACGAAAGAAGATCCAAAAATTTTATTTTAGCCGCATTTTTGTTTAAAATGTTATACTATAAGGGACTTTTGAAACTGCTGATTACCAATACATTTTCTTTATGAAGTACAATATTCAGAACCTATTACTTATGTACAGCTGCCCATACATACTCAACAATCGCCAGAATCATTTAATATGCGTCATTTCCCACTTTTGTATTCAAACAACTGCCAGCAATGCATAGGCAGTTATAGGCAGCTAAACCAAAGTGATTCTGTATCTCCTTACTATATATTTTAAGATAAATAAACATTAGTTGCAGGATTATGCAGAATTTTGTACTTTTGGAATGCATCTTTACAAATTTTTAATTATTTCAAGTATATTTTCACTATTTATGCATTAACAAATTTAATGCATTTATTGTTAATAAATGTTGATTTAAGTTACATGTTACATTACTACATACTTAAAAAAGAAGAATCTGCTTTACAGCGATAAAATTGATAAACTACAAAACGTTTTACAGCGTTTTCAATATACGAGTTCTTTTTCACTTTCTCTGCCGGCCAAAATAACCCCGGACATGGTCCACTTGTTCCTGAGTTGTGAACCAGAATACATCCAGTCTGATCATCATACCTGCGTATTAGGACTCTACGATAGTATGAGAAAACAACTGTAAACATGAAAATTCCTAAATAGGGACTCCTTTTTTCGCCTCATGACCACGTTTTCAGTATTTGGAACCACTGTGGGGCGTAAGGAACCCAAAGTTTCACAAGACAAAAACGAATATTTTACCAAATGAATGACAGATCGAAAATCTAAAAAATATGTGCTCACTATTTTTTAAAAATCTATCGAATGATACCAAAAACGACTTCCCACAGAGAGGGGTGGGGGAGTAAATTTAATATTTTAAATACGAATCACGCAATATGTCGCGAAATGAACATCAGATCGAAAAACTGTAAAATACACTTATTCAATATTTTTGAAAAATCTATCGAATGGCACCAAACACGACCCCCCACGGAGGTGGAGTGGGGGGTTACTTTAAAATCTTAAATAGGAGCCCCCATTTTTTATTGCAGATTCGGATTCCTTAGGTAAAAATAAGTAACTTTTATTCGAAACATTTTTTCGAATTATGGATAGATGGCGTTATAATCGGAAAAAACCATTGTTGGAAATGGAAAATTTAATTAAAAATGGAAAGTCCCCACTAAAATGGAAAACTTTACTTAACTTTTTTTGGTTTTAAGAGCTACTCTTCACAACGCAATAGGTCCCCAAAGCGCTCGGGTGACTGCACATTTAGCATACTTTGCTCCCCTACTATAAACACTGAAATGATACCGTAAGCCACAAGAAAACTTTACGTCAACGTAGCTCAAAAACTAAACTATACTAAAACTGCAGCAGTTGGGAGCAGGTACAATTTAACATCGAATGTACACAGGTAGCGTTTTAGGAATCTTTTTATAAAAGACTAATAACAATAGTTATTTATGAAACAGTTCGTGAAGTATGCGTTTTGCTCACGAGGACGAATGCTATATATCGCGTAAGTGCGCAAAAAGTACTTCACGCACAGTTTCATACAGTATTTTATCTACGATAAACAAATAAAAAAACTGCAACTCTTCGTCACTGGAATACATTTCTATTCTACAATTTTTAGAACTTTAACATTACTTTGACATTTAAAAATTCAAACTTCTTTCAAACCACAAAACTGTCAAAACTTTTTTTGTAATTTATTGTTCACATGTCATCACCATGACAACGCGAAAGTTAAGGATATTTGATTATATGAAAGTGTGCCAAAAAACCAGAGATATATTAACAATAGATCAGGCTAGTTATATGCCACTCAATGCATCGGGGTGTAACGCCAATATCAGGTACGGTGGTCTAGCTATCTTTGTCTGTCGTATGAGTGTAAGCGTATCTACCAAGAAGTGGGAGTAATGAAACGACGCAGACACAGAGACAGCGGCCATCATATGCTAGGGAGAGAAAGTTAAGCGCCGGTAGAGAGAGATAGATAGACCACCGACCCGAACTGCTCCGCGTTACGCTATTTTTCGGACCTTGCCTAATCTACATGTTATTATATCTATGCAAAATACAGTGCGAAAAAGTAAATCCCATTTAAAATACATTGTTATTTTACGCACACTTTAAACTGTTTAAACCCTTCACGTAGGTACTATCTATAATGACAGTTTTCACAAACTAAAAACTTATACATAATATGAGATAGAGTAGATAAAATATATTTTCGGCGCGGTATGGCATACCGCATGTCAGTGGTTAAGGGTTAACATTAAAAATTACTTAAGCTTACCTCACATCTAGAGTAGAATTGCGAATAACTAATTTAGTATTTCAGTTTTAAAAATTCTGATTCATTAAAACTGTTGTGTAGTTCTATACTTCTAATAGAAGTTATAGGTATACTCCTATTTCCTCTCTATATAGCCCTTAAAATAGCAGTTACCGACTTTTATGCAAGGGTGAATATAATAGCAGAAACTCAAAAGGAAGATCAATTACTCAAACTTGGAGTATCCATTTTCTAAGCTTCATCCATATTTTGAGTTAGTAGCTGATTATCTGTAACGATATAACGCAAAAAAAAGTATAGTAGACGGAATGTTTATTGGCACTTGGGGTGTTGTGGCTGTTGTGGAGACTGCTCACATTAAGCTCAGTGATCGCAAATCCAATGAAGAAATAAGAAGACGATCAAAAGAAACAGATGTGATCTAAAAGATTGCCATGTTAAAATGGAATTGGGCAGGACCCATAAGAAGAAAGATCCAAATGGACTTCGTTAAACGAAGCGAATTCTTGAATGGTGACCAAGGGCAAGTAAGAGAAATAGAGGCAGACCTCAAACCAGATGGACTGATGACATTAAATGAATGATTGGCCACGAATGGATTCAAAAAACAGCGAAGAGAAATGAATGTACACACCTTAAAGGAGGCTTACATCCGACGGTGGATAGAAGAGCTGTTGTTGATGATGATAATGATGATGTTGTGACTAGTCAAAGGTTCTGGCTCTTAGGTTCTTCTTCTTGTAGTGCCTATCCGTTTCGTATGTTGCCGTATCATGGCAATCTGTACTTTGCACACTGCTGCTCTAAAAATACTTGTGGTTGTTGTGTCGAACCATGTGCGTAGATTCTTCAGCCAGGAAATCCTTCGCCTTCCTGGTCCACGTTTTCCCTCCACTTTTCCTTGCAAGATTAGTTGCAGTAGTCGATACCTTTCGCTGTTTCCCATGATGTGACCGAGGTATTCGATTTTGGCTGCTTTTATTGTGGTTAACAGCTCTTTTTCTTTTTGTATTCTCAGCAAAACACCCTCATTAGTAATGTGGTCGGTATAAGATACCTTCAGGATTCGACGATAAAGCCACATCTCAAAAGCCTCAATTTTCTTGCAGGTGGCGTCTGTGAGTGTCCACAACTCAACTCCGTAGAACAGTACAGGAAAGATATAACATTGCAGTAACCTGACTTTTATGGACAATGATAAATCATGACATTTGAATAATTCAGCCATTTTTTGAAATGCAGATCCTGCTTTCTCTATACTACATTTAATTTCTATGGAATGGTCCCAGTTTTCATTGACGTTCGTACCAAGATAGGCGTATGTTTTTACTCTTTCTATTTGTTGACCGTTCACACTGATTCGCCCAAATTGCTGTTCCTTCTTAGAGATCATCATACATTTTGTTTTCTTAGTGTTTAGTGAAAGTCCGTATCTCTGGCTGACTTCTGTGATTCTGTTCATTACCTGGAGGGCTTCAGAACTGTCAGCGAATACCACCATGTCGTCTGCGTATCTTATGTTATTGATACATTCTCCGTTAATTCTAATTCCGGTTTCAACATAATCCAGTGCTTCTTGAAAGATTTGCTCAGAGCAGATGTTAAACAGCAGTGGTGATAATATACATCCCTGACGGACCCTACGTTTGATTTTGATATCGTCTGATTCTCCTGCCTCTGTCCGGATAGTTGATGTTTGATTCCAGCACAGATTGCTGATAATTCTTAAATCACAGGTGTTTATTCCAATAATGGTTAATATCTCCATCAGCTTGTCTGACCTCTTAGGTTAGGCTAAAATAAAACAAGAAATGGTCCACGTTTTTCTAAATCAGATGACTCTATTTTTCTTACTTATTGATTAGGAGCTAATTGGCTTAACACAATAAAATTTCTGAGAATGTACGATACTGGAATTTACATATATACCAAGAAGGATAGAGAAAAATAGAAAGAAAGAGAATTAGATATTAAAAGAGATTAAAATAAAATAAGTAAATTTGGTAGATTTTACCATTACTTACTAGATTTGAACTGCATATTCATTGAATTTTTATGTTTTTTATATTTTGGCATTGATTTTCTATGTTCAAGTTAAATAAAAAATAAATTTATATTATAGAACTTATGGTGACGTATTTCATAAAACTTATATAGTTTTAAGCAAGTTTTTTTGCAAATATACACAAACGAATTGCTTTCTAAAAAATTTGGTTTAGTATTACGGCTGTATATTTTTAAGGGATTTAAAATCTTGGCATGTTTTTGTCGTCAAAATCCATTAAGGGCATCATTATAATAAAATGGTTCGCTGAATATTGAAAAAGCTCTTTCATTTTTTTTTCAACAGTTTAATAGACCGACCTACATTTTTCAGTAAGTAGTGGGGATTTTCCCAATGATTCAAGAGTAGTGTATAAAAACATAAAAATAGATGCCAAATTAAAAAAAAATAGTATTTATTAATAATTCAGCATTATCAGCGGCGTTACAGCTCTTTATGAGCCAAAGCCTCCATTCGCCCCTGTCTCTGGCAACTCCCTCTATGCATTTATTAATAATTAATACATTAAGGGGATGGGTACGAACTTTCGGCTTCAATGCTATTTAAATGGGATTAATTTTTTTTCGAATCCTGAGAAAACTAATAAGTGTTTTTGAAAAATTTAAACGCATAATGAAAGATTACGTTACTACCGAGGGCCGAAAGTCCCTGAAAACTTCTATAATGTTTATTTTAATAAGTTACAGGGGTGAAAAACTAAGAGACAATTTAGTGTGATTTTTAATTTCAAATATCTCATTCAAAAGAAACTTTTTATTCATTCTAAGGGACTTGCGGCACTCGGTAATAAAGTAATCTTTCATTCTGCGTTTAAATTTTTCAAAAATACTTAGTAGTTTTCTCAGGAAAAAATGATAACATTTAAAATACATTAAAAATTTGGACAGCGTCAAAATTTTGCATGTTCCTTTCCCCTTAAAAATAAAATAAGTGTAAAAATTGATAAAATAATTCTGCAATCATCTAAAAAACAGTTTAGCTAATCAGCCCTAAGCATCCATCCTTGGATATAGGCCTCCTCTTCCTTCTTCCATGCCTCTCTATCTTGGGCAATTTGCATCCATTTTGACCCAGTGTGCTTCCTCAGGTCATCTGACCATCGCATTTGTGGCCTTCCCCTTTTTCGTTTGTGGTTCCACGGTCTCCAATGTATAATCGTCTTAGTCCATCTTTCATCCTTCTGCCGTAGGGTGTGTCCGGCAAACTTCCATTTAAACTTTGCTACTTGGGTTGAGACATTTTTCACTTTTGTTTTGTTACGGATCCATTCGTTTCTTTTCCTGTCTGATAGTTTAATGTTTAGCATTTGTTTTTCCATGGATATTTCTGTCTTTGCTATTTTTTGCATATTTTCTTTTGTAAACGTCCATGTCTGAGAGCCATATATTAGAACAAGGAGTATACATTGATTGAAGACTCTTGTTTTTAGATAATGTGGGTATTTTCTGTTCTTTAGAATATAAGACAGTTTTCCGAGTGATGCCCAGGCCAATCTTATTCTTCTCTTTATTTTTTCGGTCTGATTTTCTTTATTTAATCTAGTGATTTGTCCTAGATATACAGGGTGTCCCAAAAGTAGTGGAACGGTCGAATATTTCGCGAACTAAACATCGGATCGAAAAACTGAAAAATACGTGTTTAATCATTTTCAAAAATCTATCCAACGACACCAAACACCAATCCCCACTACACCCCCTGGAGGTGGGGTGGGGGGTAACTTTAAAATCTCAAATGGAAACCCCCAGTTTTTCTTGCAGATTTTAATTTATTACATAAAAGTAAGCAACTTTTATTCAAGACATTTTTTCGAACTGTGGATAGATGGCGCTATAATTGAGAAAAACGATTTATGCTGATCCTATAGGTAAATTATAGAAACGGTCTAATATCTCACGAAATACACTTCCAAATGAGAAACTAAAAAACATATTTTTAATCTTTTTCGAAAACCTATCGAATAACATCAAACATGACCCTCCAACCCACCCCCTGAATGTGGGGTGGGGGTAACTTTAAAATCTTCACTTTTTATTACAGATTCGGATCCGTCATGAAAAATTAAGTAACATTTATTCGAAACATTTTTTAGAATTGTTAATAGATAGCGCCTTAATTGGAAAAATGCGATTTATTAGCGCCATCTATCAGAAATTTTAAAAAATGTTTCGAATAAATGTTGCTTAATTTTTTGTGACGAATCCGAATCTGCAATAAAAAGTGGGGGTTGCTATTTAAGATTTTAAAGTTACCCCCACCCTGCACCCAGGGGGTGGGTTACAGGGTCATGTTTGGTGTTATTCGATAGGTTTTCAAAAAAGATTAACAATCTGTTTTTTGGTTCCTCATTTGGAAGTGTATTTCGTGAGATATTAGACCGTTTCTATAGTTTACCTATGGTATCAGGATAAATGGTTTTTCCCAATTATAGCACCATCTATCCACAGTTCGAAAAAATGTCTTGAATAAAAGTTGCCTACTTTTACGTAAGGAATCCAAATTTGTAAGAAAATCTGTAGGTTTCCATTAAAGATTTTAAAGTTACCCCCCACCCCACCTCCAGGGGGTGTAGTGGGGATTGGTGTTTGGTGTCATTGGATAGAATTTTGAAAATGATTGAACACGTATTTTTCAGTTTTTCGATCCGATGTTTAGTTCGCGAAATATTCGACCGTTCCACTACTTTTGGGACACTCTATATATACTCTTTTACTTGTTCTATTCTTGTTTGTGCCACTGTAATTATTAGTTCTTCTTGTTGATTGGTCATGGTTTTTGTTTTACTGTAATTCATCTTCAGTCCTATCTTTGTCGATTCTCTATCTAGTTCTTCCATCATTCTTTGTAGTTCTTCACTTCTCTCTGTTATTAATACAATATCATCAGCATATCGTAAGTGATTCAGATATTGCCCGTTTATGTTTATACCCAAGCCATTCCAGTGTAGTTGTTTGAACACATCTTCTAGAGCTTGGTTGAATAGTTTGGGCGAGATGGTATTTCCTTGTCTTACTACTCGATTTATTTTAATAGGCTCCGTTTGTTTCATTAACTTAATAGTTGTTGTTGCCTTATTATGTAATATATTTGTAATTAAGTCGGTATATCTGTAGTCTATTCTGCTGTTTTGTAGGGAATTATTTACTGCCCAGGTCGCGGTAGCGGGTATGGTAGGGGAGCAAAGTATGCTAAATGTGCAGTCACTCGAGCGCTTTGGGGACCTATTGGGTTGTGAAGAGTAGGTCCTAAAACCAAAAAAAAGTTAAGTAAAGTTTTCCATTTTAGTGGGCGCTTGCCATTTTTTAACTTAATTTTCCATTTCCAACAATCGTTTTTTCCAATTATAACGCCATCTATCCATAATTCGAAAAAATGTTTCGAATAAAAGTTACTTATTTTTACGTAAGAAATCCAAATCTGAAATAAAAAATTAGGGTTCCCATTTAAGATTTTAAAGTAACCCCCCACCCAACCTTCGTGGGGGGTCGTGTTTAGCGCCATTCCATAGATTTTTCAAAAATATTGAATAAGTGTATTTTACAGTTTTTCGATCTGATGTTCATTTCGCGAAATATCGTGGGATTCGTATTTAAAATATTAAATTTACCCCCCACCCCTCTCCGTGGGAAGTCGTGTTTAGTATCATTCGATAGACTTTTAAAAAATATTGAGCACATATTTTTTAGTTTTTCGATCTGTCAATCATTTCGCGAAATATTCGCTTTTTTCTTGTGAAACTTTGGGACTCACCCATTACCTTACCCCCGGCTCAAATCGTCAGATTTTTGAAATATACACTCTTTTGCATGTACTTAACTTACCTTATCTTAATCTGACAATTTCGAGTTTTTTTAAGGATAGATTTTTTTTCGGGCCCCCCTTAACGAACTCCCCTGTGTTAAGAGCCAATTTATGGTAGAGGTACATGTACAGGGTACCAGGTTTCTCCCCATATGATAATCTGACGCGCTCGAGTAACTGCAAAAATCCCCGCTTAGGCTCCCCTACCATAGGAACTTCTTTGGATATTCCTATCAAGGAAAATGAATCAATCCCTGCCCTCCGTAGATTCCGGGGGTTTCCTGGCCCGGGAAACTAGTACCCGTTTAGGGTCCCTTGTCCAGGGATACGGATGAAGTCCATAACAGCAGACATGGCGGAGAAGAACACCTTCCGCACGGTATGGATGGCGGACGTGGCAACCTCTTGATCTTAGGGTTTATATGGGATCAAAGCAGCGCAGCGTCTGACTCAGAATGGGCGGCTGAATGAAAACCCGCCAACCCGCCTGACAAGTGTGGCGTTTTAATGTCAAACAACCCTCTTCAATAAACATGTCGAATCACAAAACAAACGGAATGTTACCCCAGGTGGGTAGAGAAAAAACAGTTTAAATACCCTAAATCAGAGCTACTTTTCATATTTTTTACTTATTCTCTTTATTGCAAGCGAATCTTCTGTATTGGGAACAATCCAGAAAATCTTGTGATCAAAATTGATTATGGTCTTGAAGATATCTGCAGTTTTTAATTGGTTGGTTTGTTCCGATCCAATCCAATCCAGTTGGTGGTTACCCATCGTCGAAGATGTAATCTTCGGGCAAATCCCCCTCGAAAAGTGGATTTACGACTTCCATTTTAGGAGAGACTGACATAACAGAAGGAAAGTCAAGAATGTCCAACTGACCAACGTGTGGCATATAATCATCGAAATTAATGTGACAGTGGTTATGTTAGTCGTTGCCTTTGAGTACGGGTAAGATAATCATATAATATTTAGCTGATAAAAGAAGAGGGCGCCATCTATTTTTTGAAGATACAAATAGTAATACAAAAGAGAAAGCTATCTGTGTCTGTATCTGTAGAGTAAGGAGGGCGAGTCAAGTTGCATAGCACTTTGGCCATAATTGACCCATTGTGCATCTTACCAGGGGGTTGTCGTCCTTAGCTCGTGGTCCATCCTGCCATTTCCAGGAAGGGGGACAAATCGCCAGGAGATATCTCTCCTATGTCGGTAGGTGTAGACCAAAGCCCGCCGAACGCATACTTCGCCCGCTCGTATTGACGATAACTCCGGATATTCACATAGGACATGTTCGACATTTTCGTCATATCGTTTACACTTCCTGAACAGAGGTGTTTCTACTAGCCCCAGTGTGTGGAGGTGTTTGCTTAGTTGACAATAACCAGTTAAAGGACCAACTGTCAAGCGTAGATTTTTCCTGGTCATTCTCAAGTTCTTTGCTGATGCTGACTTCCTAAGGTTCCTTAGTGTTACCTTAAAAAGTCTACCGTATCTATTTAATGATGTATATAAAACCGGAAAAATCCCTCAGGAATGGTTGCTGTCCACCTTTGTAACAATACCAAAAACAATATATGCCAAAGATTGTTCGGACTATAAGACAATATCACTAATAAGCCATACCCTCAAAATATTTCTAAAGGTGATTCAAGCAAGATTATACAGAAAGCTAGAATATGATTTGGATGATACCCAATTTGGGTTCCGCAAAGGACTTGGAACAAGAAAGGCATTGTTTGCGTTTAATGTCCTCTCTCAAAGATGCTTAGATATGAACCTGGATATTTATTCCTGTTTCATCGACTTCGAAAATGCGTTCGACAAGGTCCGACATGAAAAACTAATAGAATTATTGAAAAACAGAGATATAGACACACGAGATTTACGAATTATCATCAATCTGTATTGGAATCAAAAGGCCAATATAAAAATAGAAGAACAAGAATCCGAGCATATTGATATAAAGAGAGAAGTAAGACAGGGTTGTGTTCTGTCGCCGCTACTGTTTAACCTGTACAGTGAAGCCTAATTTCAGGAAGCGATAGCGGAGCTAGGTGATGGAATCTCTATAAACGGAAGAATAGTAAATAACATAAGATTCGCTGATGACACCGTTATAATGGCAGACACCCTGTAATCGCTACAAGAATTGCTAAATATAATTAACGATTATTGCATTCGATACGGATTAAAAATAAACAAGAAAAAAACTAAATTTATGATTGTCTCAAAAACAGAACATGGAAATGAAAGGTTAATGATAAAGCAAACCCAAATAGAAAAAGTTAAGACATACAAATATCTGGGAACCTGGGTTGATGACAAAAATGACCAAAGCAAAGAAATTAGAGTCGGAATTGAAACTGCAAGGCAAGCATTTATAAAAATGAAGACACTGCTTACAAACAAAGACCTTCAGTTGTCTCTCAGATCGAGGGCTCTAAGATGCTACATATTTTCTATATTGCTATACGGAATGGAAGCTTGGACATTGAAGAGACGACACATAAGAAGAGTAGAAGCGTTTGAAATGTGGTATTTCAGAAGAATATTGAAAATTCAGTGGGTTCAAAGGATTACCAATGTTGAAATGCTACGACGTTTAATAAGGAGTTAGAAATTATGAAAAGTATAAAAACTAGAAAACTGGAATATTTAGGTCACATTACCAGAGGAGAAAAATATGAGTTGCTGAGAATTATTATGCAAGGAAGGATCCAAGGAAGAAGAAGCATAGGAAGAAGACGCATCTCCTGGCTTAGGAACCTTAGAGAATGGTTTAACTGTAGTTCATTATAACTATTCAGAGCAGCAGCCAACAAAGTGACCATAGCCATTATGATCCAACCTCCTATAGGAGAGGGAACTTTAAGAAGAAAGAAGCAAGTCTACATCCTGACCCTTCTTCCCATCTTTTTACGGTTTGCGTGTGGGAGTGACATTAGGCAATTTCCGCGATTGTTGCAGTTGATCAGCCAAAAAGATTACCAAGTCCTAAGAGTTTTAAGCCTGCAGCCTTCCAAGCTAGCTGGTCAGCAATGCGTTTGCCTTTATTTCCGTTGTGTCCTTTAACCCACTTCAGGATGATGTTGTTACCATCCGAAGCTTGGGCTAGTGATTCATGACACTTCATTACTAGCCCTGATATGATACGTGGTTTGTTCAGGGTTAGTAGTGCTTGTCTGCTGTCTGTGCAGATTATTATGGTTTTACCGGCTATACCTTTCCGGGTTATCTCTTCTGCGGCTATGGAGATACCAGCCAGTTCAGTCTGAACTACCCTGGCTTTTTCTCCATACCCGATTTTATACTAATGTTCAGTGATCTGGAGTATATCCCGCATCCTAAGCCTTCTTCCGTTTTGAAGCCATCGGTGTAGATGGAATATGCATTTGCCACGTTTTACTCCCTATGAAATAAGGATCCAAACAGAAACCTAATAAATTGTTAAAATCAATGAAAATTATAATAAAATAATTATTATGAAAATTATTATTATAATTAAAATCAATGAAAATTAATAAAATTATTAAATATAAATGTATAAAGATGTACCGTAGCTAACGTTACAACGTGATTTGGAAATATTCAGAAACCGCGTATCTCTGATCAATTTCATATCAGCATTGCTGAGTTAAATTGTCTGATATTTTTCAGATATTATGGTGTCACAAGAAAAACACCAATAAATGAGTTGTTAGCTTTCGCCTTTCTTTTTATTACAGTCTACTGCATTCACTACCGTCTACTGTCAGTCTGTTAGAATGAAGTATTATTAGAACGAACGAAACTGCATCGCATCCAAAGTTATAGAGTGTAAAGCGGAATTTTTATGCCGTGCTGGCTTATGACAATGCATCGGCGTTATTAACGGGTACTCCGTATGCCTGTCACGTACCGTTCTGTTTCTAAAATGCGTTTTGTACTTATGGAGCTGAATTTAAATACCAATTAAAATTGTTCGAACGCTTTCGGTGTCGACAAAAAGTTGGCTAAAAAAACTTAAGTATACAAACTTTGAAAAGGCAGCTAAAAAAATTGGATTTTATTTTCCTTCATAAAATGTAACAGATATATAGCAAAGTTTTTGTAAATAAAAACTTTCTAAATTACAAATTTTGCAGGCAAAATTATTATTCTTTTAAAAAATGTAATATATTTGCCAGTTAGCTATTATACTATAAAGTAATATTTTTATAATGAAATGGTTTACGGGATTACATAAAAAAGAATGATTCTTATGAACTTACGAAGAACTCTGAAGAAACAACAAGCTTATAAGAAACTAAGGTGGGAGAGGAAATACGCAGTAAAAAAATAAATTTTCCAAAATCATATTATAGAAAATTAAACTATTAATTAAAACTTCAACTATTAAATATAAAAAGAAAAAAAAAAGAAAATTCTGTATGATCTTAAATAGCCCAAAAGGGGATATCACTGTATCGAATGTAATTTTTAAAATATACTTATTATATAAATTATACAAAATTATTAATAACTTTTTACTTAAAACAAAACTTTATAGAAACTAGTAGAAATGGTAGAACAAAAACACGATCTACGAATAGATAGGTCTACTAAAGACAATTCATATTGTCTACTACAGATACTACAGATCTAAAACAGATAATTTTATTATCCTGCAACTACATTTTTTACATTTTCAGAAAGCTTTTGAATTCTGGCGAGACATAATCTTATTATATGAACGCTTGGAACACTTTGTTAAAAACATGAGAAAATGGTTTATGGTCACCTAGAACGTAGGATTCCTGAACGACTTATCCATCGTCATAATCATCATCCAGCCTTCTGCATTCAAAGTTGAACATAGGCCTCCCCTAATTTATTCCAATTCTGTCGGTTTTGGGGTTCCTGCAACCAATTTCCAGCAACCCTTATGATGTCGACTGTCCATCGTGTAGGTGGTCTACCTCTACTTTTTCTGTCTGCTCGTGGTCTCCACACTGTAATTTTTTGGGTCCACCTCCCGTCCTTCATTCTGGCTACATGGCTCGCCCAATTCCACTTCAGCCATACTATTCGTTCTATTACCGCATTTATACTCAGTCCTGTTGGACAGGGAATTGGGCAGCGTGAATGTGTAAATAGCTCACTCGCGCTGCTCATGCCCATGCTACTGCCATTGCACGACGATGCCTCAAAAGTCGGTTTTCGAGATGGAAGTCAAAGGACTGGCAGCGCGAGCGCGAGGAAGCATTCACATTCAACTACTCACTCTCTCACTTGCCGCCAGCAAAGCGGCTAGTGAGTAATGGGTTCATTACACGTAACAAGTACAGTGGTGAGACAGCAAACTGATACTAGGCCGAGACCTCTGGCGAGGGCGAGAGATGGTTTATACGTATTTGGCAATTTTTTAATTTGGAGGCGACTCAGTTCAGTTTCGATTCACAAAAACAAGGAGTAGTGTACTTATGGATCGTAAAGCTAACATTAAAAATATATCAAAAGGCTCACACCACTGCTTATACAAGAATTGACGGATATATTATGAGAACGAGATAAGCGTCTTTGGACTATATAGACAATGGGTTTTAAGAAGACAAAATCCGCTTCTCCCGATTTCTTTGATTCATTGATTTTTTATTATTTTATGGCTATATGTCAAATTTAAATTTTTTATTTTATTTGACTTCTTAAGTTTTAAAACCAACAATATTTATTTGTTCTACAATCGATACATATGCTGCATCACGTTTTTGTTTATTTTTATACTCCAAAGATTTGAAATTTCATAAGCATACAGGTATGTGACTTATACAACTGAACTAAACTTTGTTGTCCTATCTGAGTTCCATTTGTTAGCTATTTTTGAAAATCACAACTCACATTGATTAACACAAGTCGTCTCCTCTGATGAAGTGGTAATGTGCACAGTTACACAGCGAGTGTTGTTTACACATACCGAGTGGATTGGCGAGTATACGATTGAAGGGTGGGAGATCGAAGACTCGGCCTAGTAAATAGAACAAGATCCGAGTGATTGTTTCGCCATATGACTGGGTCGAGTGCTCGGCCAAGTACTCGTTAGTATGTTTATACCAAACGAGCACTCGGCCGAGAACACTGTCTCGCTACAATACTCGTTACGTGTAATCAAAGTTTAAGGGAGCAAGACGATGCTGTCGCCATATTCCATTCTTGTGAGTCGTTCGGTAATGAGTTGCGAGGACATTGGTGAGGAACTGATGTGAACACCTCACTCGTGTCGATATCGTATTTCGGGCAATATTTCCGTCAGCGGCAGCAGCAGTAGCAATAGCTGAGTATAAATCCGGCACATGACATCTGTGACGCCTGTCCTTATTCCGATTTCTGCGTTTCTAATCCTGTCTCTGAGAGTCAGTCGAAGAAGTGACCGTTCCATTCTTCTTTAGGCCACAAACACACAAGTTTGATTGCTGTGGCCTGGGTTAACGATAGTGTTTCGGCGCCGTAAGTCATGACGGAAAGCACACATTGGTCGAATTTCTTCTTTTTCAGATAATTTTGCTCTTAAAGATGTCTAATATGCGTCTTATGCTAAGGTGATACTCATTTGTAGTTCGACAGTTTGATTTTCCCTGGCAATTTGGATTCCATGGCCTAGGTATTTATATTTATGAACCAATGCTTTTTCGTTGCAGTCCAAGTTTGGATTTTCTCTTAGTACCAGGTTTATCATATATTGTGTCTTTCTAAAATTTATGTTTAAACCAACTTTCTTACAAATGGCATCTAACTCAGTAAACATTGTTCTAACCTCCTTTAAGTTGTCTGTTATAATAACTATGTCGTGTGCGAATCGTAGCTGGGAGAGCCTTATTCATCGTATTAATTTTTTAATCTCAATATAATCTTCTTCTTTAACAACAGATATTTAGAGGAAACAGTTGATTTGCTATGGTCATGTTCAAAGAATGGAAGACACAAGATTGCCCAAAAAGATTATGCAATGGGTACCACCAAATCGCAAAAAACAAGGAAGACCCAAAAAGACATGGAAGAAGGGGTAACCAAAGCAATGAGTACAAGCGATCTTAGAGATGGCCAATGGGATGATAGAAATACGTGGAAGTTAGGCATTGGACAACGTCGAAAGACGTTATAAAACCGATACATACATACATAAATACTCTTCTTCTTCAAGCAAGGTAAGAAAATTTTGCAACAAGCGGAAATTCCAGCTGCTGACCTACAAGATCGTCAACGACTTAGAGGTAAGATGAAATCTACTAAGAACATTCCTCCTCTCACTGTCCCAGCTCCTCCCCCGCTAGGAAGGGGTCACAAGAAAGGAAAGAACATTCCTCTTTACCTAACATTGCACTTACATGAAAACTTACTGGAGGGAATCATGGAATGAACTATGATACAGAAAGTTCGAAGTGGAAGAAAATATTGCCTACACATCCTATGCCATTGCAATGTGCTAAGGGTTATAAGGCAGGAATTCACTGATTCAGTGTGGTTTGAACCAAAAGAGATCCTGAAACTACCAATAAGAAAATGGTTGGCCTTCGTTGAGCACACAGAAGTTTAAGGAAAAACAAGATGTGTTACAAAGGCCTTACCACTAAGTGCCAGCGACTAACGAGTCTTGCCTGTTTTAAGAAGAAGACGAAGATGCTAATTGGGCAGAAGAATGTAATAGTGATGAGTAAATCACCAATATAAATTGATTATTGTAGTGTATCAACCAGCCTAATTATCGTTAGTATTACATATTCAATAGAACGATAAATATTGATTGAAGTTTGTTAATAGTTGTATTTATATTGTTCCCATATCCTGATGATAACACAATATCGAACATCTATTTACTGATTTATGATTAATTAGCAATTGCCATGAAACAGAATATGAGTCGAAAAATGTATAACTCAAATAGTAGAAGTACAACTAGTCTAGGCAGATTACCGGAGAATAGGCCATTTTTGTGAAAAGTTATTTACTAGCAATTTTATTGCTGTAATCGAATCTTATGATTCTATATATTAATAATATAGGTGTGCAAAGTCCGCAGATAGTATGCTACTTTTTTTATAAACAAAATGGCGCTCGAAAATTGTGTTTTTTCAATTTTTGCTCTATAAGTCCAAAGATTTTAACTTTACACCAAAAACAGTTAAATAAATATTTACCGTAATTAAGTTCTGCAACTTATGTTTTTCCCGATTTACTTCGACGAAAATTTTCCCCGGAAAATGCGGGTTTTTCCAACAAAATCTTTAATGTTCAACTAAAATTTTAGATAAGTAATTGTTTATCAATAATTAAATAACGTGGTATATAGAAGCCCTTTTCGTATAGATTATAATTCCAGAAGCCGATGGAAATTTAATGCACAGTTTAGCAACGATTGAATTGTTAATTAAAAATTTACGGTCGCTATGATAAAATAATTATGATACATAAGAATAACTATGATTTTTGTATAAAAAGACACTGTTCCTATCTAATGTACTTTACAGAATTGAAATTGGACTAATTAAGCGGCCTCAGGAATATTTTAAAATTATAAACAATTTTTTGACTTATAGACAAATAGAATATCTCGGGAAATATTAAATTAAATTAAATCATGAAAACGGTTTTGAAAAAAAAAGCGGCAGGACGCTTCTTTTAAAAGAAAAAAACGTTTAATTGTGATGACTGGTTCCTGAGATACAAACGGTCAAAGTTAACCGGCATTTACGGCAAATATATAAATAGGATCATAATTTTCGAACCATCACCTTTTTATTTTGGTCCTCTTTCTCCACACCAATTTTCGTATCTATAAAATACTCATAACATATATTATTATAATAAAAACTATCGATATTACGTGTGAAAATTGCCAAAAATAGCAAAATTCCAATCAAAAACTAGATTGCAGAAAATGTAATCTCAAAGTTCAAAATCGGTATACATTAAAAAAATGCTTTTCTCGGCTTCCCATGGAGCAATTTTCTTCATTCTTTTTTTGTTCTTAAGTAACTCGAGTAGGGCCATCTAACTAACGCATTATTAAATGTCAAAGTTGCTTTTGTTTTGTTATAATAAATTAATTTATTTATTATAACAAAAAAATTTAATTTTTTTAAATAAAGATTGTTTAAATAATTATTCAGCTTTCAAATGAGATTATTTGTGTTTTTAACGTTAAAAGGTACACTTGTAGTAAGTTTATCTAAAAAAAAGTCTACAACTCGAAAACATATGTAGTTTTCTTTTCCTATAAATAAATTAATCTATTATAACAAAACAAAAGCAACTTTGACATTTAATAATGCGTTAGTTAGATGGCTCTACTCGAGTTACTTCGGAACAAAAAAAAGAATGAAGAAAATTGCTTCATGGGAAGCCGAGAAAAGGCATTTTTTTAACGTGTACCGATTTTGAACTTTGAGATTACATTTTCTCCAACCTAATTTTTGATTGGAGTTTTGCTATTTTTGGCAATTTTCACTCGTAACATCGATAGATTTTATTATAATAATACAGTAAGGTCTCTTTTTATGCGGATTTTTTTATGGATTTTGAAGTTATGCGGTTTGTATTTCATCCAAAAATTTCTATTATTAATAACTAGTATAATTAATATTAACTATTCCCATCCAGATGCCATTAATCTGAGGGTTTGCAATTCGGGTATTCCCCTTGTTCCATGAAGTAGCATGTAGCTATTACATCAATCTCAGTTTCGCATTTAAAGGCATAACCTGTAATTCTTTTGAAATTAAATTTAAATGTTTAAGTATTTAAGAGTTTAATGCACGGTTTCATAATCAGTTAAAGTGGACTTTAAACTTTAAGTTATTATCTTTATCAATGCAGTTCATATGGGTAAATGTCAACGTTAAGGTGAACTTTAGTTAATGTTCACTTTAAATTGATTATGAAACCGGGCGTAAATGTTGCTGATTTCAAATTGCAGTATAATAAACAGCACATTTTGATTTCTGGATTGAAACATTTAATTAAGTGTCATAAAGTTTTATGTTTCATTAGAAGAGGTTTTTGCAATCTCAATATTGTTAGTCTGCGTTTTCACTTTCTTCTTTAAGATTTTCTTTGGCCCAATGGAGGAAAAAAAACATCAAACCCATACAATTTTTGGTGGACAAACGTCCACCATTTTATGTGATTTTAGAAAACTACGGAACGTATCCCTACTTTTTCAATGCTAGTTAAAGTCTTTTTTTATGCGATTTTTTTTATTCGCTTTTCTGTAGAACGTATCCACCGCATAAAACGAGACCTTACTGTATATGTTATGGGTATTTTAAAGATATGAAAATTGGTGTGAAGAAAGAGGACCGAAATAAAAAGGTGATGGTTCGAAAATTATGATCCTATTGTTTATATCTTTGCCGTAAATGCCGGTCAACTTTGACCGGTTGTATCTCAGGAACCACTTATCACCATTAAACGTTTTTTCTTTTAAAAGAAGAATCCTGCCTCTTTTTTTCCAAGACCGTTTTCATGATTTAACTTAATTTAATATTTCCCGAGATATTCAATCTGTTTATAAGCAAAAAAATTGTTTATAATTTTAAAATATTCCTGAGGCCGCTTAAATAGTACAACTTCAATTCTGTAAAGTACATTAGATAGGTACAGTGTCTTTTTATACAAAAATAATAGTTATTCTTATGTATCATAATTATTGTGGTTATTATAGCGACCGTAAATTTTTAATTAACAATTAAATCGTTGCTAAACTGTTCATTCAATTTCGATCGGCTTTTGGAATTATAATCTATAGGAAAATAGCTTTTATATTACCAAGTGATTTAATTATTGATAAACAATTACTTATCTAAAATTTTAGTTGAAAATTAAAGATTTTGTTGGATAAACCCGCATTTTCCGGGGAAAATTTTCGTCGAAGTAAATCGGGAAAAACACGTCTCTATGCATAATTTAATTACGGTGAATTTTTATTTGAGTGTTTTTGGTGTAAAATTAAAATCTTTGGAGTTATAGAGCAAACATTGAAAAAATCACGATTTTCGGGCGCCATTTTGTTTATAAAAAAAGTAGTACACTATCTGAGGACTTTGCATACCTATATTATTAATATATAGGATCTTATAATTCGACTCCAGCAATAAAATTGCTGGTAAATAACTTTTCCTTATATTTTGCTAATTAGCCCAGAGTAAACCTGAATATTTTAGTTAGCGCATTGTACGCATTCAACGCATTAGTTATAAAGATGAACTTATTAATTAATATTTGTCTTTTTGTTTCAGGTAAGTGGATTGCCTTATGAGCGTAAGTCAATGTTAATATTAGTATTTATTTGATTACAATCATCTAATCGAAAGGATACACAAGAAAATAATGTTAACCCGACATCCGACAGGTGAATTTTTTTGCCACTAACAGACAAGTGGGGTGTGACAAACCCCAGCAATTGAAAAAACTAAAGTATCTCCAAAAATATCTTTACGTTTAGTTGTCTGTGATATGTGGAACGTGTCAACATCTGAAGCTGGTCAGGATAGACACTATTTACAATAACATTGTCTATTTCTTCACTTACTTCCGAATTACTCTGGTCAATACATTCGTCACTGTCTGCTTCATCCCATAAGACCTGAAGGCGTGCTTATTCTCATTCGTAATTGATTTTAGCTTAGACTAATAAAGAAATGTGTTAAAATGTATATCCCAGAGAACGGCAGTTCTCGCCAGTGCAAGTGGCGCAAAACTCCCGTACATTCGACACCATATTATATACACGGAATTTTGGACCTATTTGGGTTCAAGGGTGTGGATTTTACGGCCCTTCCTATTTAGGGTGTGTTTTTCGTTCTCGTCCCCAAAACTCCTAAAAATTTCGAAAATTTATGTCCGACCTTTGCTGCTTCTGATAGTACTGATTATTACCTTTCCAACACATGTTTAATTTTTAAAATCGGTTATACCATTCAAAAGTTACCGAGCTAAGAAATTTTATTCATTTTTTATATTAAAAGGGGAAAATGTATGTATGTACTAAAAAAAAGTATGTATGTATGTATGTGGATATGTGTGTATGTTTGTGGAAAAGTTACACCGATCTGAATTTTTTTTCTGTGTTTCAAGAGGGGGTTAGGGCCGATTCAGAAACCTCCCACAAGCCAGCTATAGGACTGGGTAGGTACAAAACGGCATATTTTTTGGGGCATATATCTTAGGTTCAAGGAAAAACAGGAAAACCGCAAATACACCAAATCAATAGCGTTGAGTTAAGCTTTCAAATGGTGCCTAAGCGGTTATGATCAGACATACCCACGGCTCAGTATAGCCGAAAAACTGAAAAACTAAACTTTGGAAATTTTGGTTTTTCGACAATTACTCAAAATTTCAACCTACGAATTGCGCTAATAACTGAGTGTTTGTAGGAGGACTCTAGTCGCGTCTAACGGTGTATGTATACCTCATATCTGGAAAAATTCGAATTTTTAAGTTATAGGCTTTAGAAGTGTGATCAAATCTATTTCCTATGGGAAAAACGGGGTTTAAAGCTGAATAATTACTGTAATACCTTCAGTTATCATACTTGACCTTGGATGCATCAGATACTACTTGTTAATACCTTTCAAACCCATGTTTTGTGATAAAAATCGGTTAAGCCGTTTCGAAGTTATCAAGTTATAAAGTATAATCCATTTGAACATTATCGCCGAAATTATTTATGTAGTTGTAGTGGTTACGACGCTAAAATTGATAAGGCAATCCGAGTTCATGTTACGGACCATCTCCCAATATTTTTTTTCAATTTATTTCGAATAGAAAAAAAATCTACTGTACATTCGATGGACACTAGATCATTTGAGAGATAATGCTAGAAAGGCGACCATTTATAACGCTTAACGTGGAATCGAGAAATATTAGATTCAACTTACATTTAATTTAATACATTTAATTTATAAATAACTTTGAAAAACTCCTGATACAAGAATAAAAAACCGCTAAACGCCGTAAAAATAAGTGGCACATACAATATTCCAGCTACAAAAGAGCTGATATGAATATTACGTGGCGCGAAAATATATTTTCATTTTGATGGAAAATAAAATTCTAGTTTTATTTTAAAAGATGTTTCCATAATATTTAGTAAATTTGAAGTAAAACGCGCCACAAAAGAGTAACTTTGATACAGTTTGAATTTAGAAAGTCTTTTGTGGCGCGTTTTACTTCAAATTTAGCAAATATTAAGGAAACATGTTTTAAAATAAAACTAGAATTTTATTTTCCATCAAAATGAAAATACATTTTCGCGCCACGTAATATTCATATCAGCTTTTTTTTGTAGCTGGAATATTGTATGCGCCGCTCATTTTTACGGCATTTAGCGGTTTTTATTCTTGTTATGTATTATTCACTTACCTATACTTACTTAATTTTTATTTATAGAATTAAAACAAAATAAAGACAATTCTGCAGAAAGTACAAAATCCGAATCGTGGGGTGTGACCACTTTCAATCCAATATACTTGCTGAAACTAAACAGACGATTAAAAACTATGTGTCATCGCATGATGAATATACAATACTATCTAGCCGCTGCTGTGGCCACTACATGTAAAATTTCCTTATGTTTTAGGCGCTTTAGCATTGTTGGGGTGTACAACACCCCACCTGTCGGATGCCGGGTTAAGAAAACCTGATGAAATAGTTGGGTTTTAATTTCAGTATTTTTTAACTGCTAGAATATTCCACAGGGTGACGCGAACTTTGAGAAAAAGTCACAGTTTGATTGGGACAGCCGGTATACAATGACAATTTGCCCCTCTAGCAACAATGTTATTACAGCGATATTGTTAAATAATAAGGCTATAACATATTAAAAAATACTTAAATCGGACAACAGGTTTAGGAAATTCGAAACATTAAACCAATTTTTAAAGTGGTGCGTTAATTTCTTGAAGAAGTGTATGTGTACTTTCTAGTTGAAGCTTACGGCTTGCAGAGCCATCTTCAGAGCTATGGTCAAAAACCATAAAGTACAATTACTAAAGCGGATCTCATTTTATATTGAAAACAATTTTATCTAAAAACTTTCTTAGCGTAGATAACTCTTCTTCAGTTAAAAAATTAAAGGTTGGTTAAGATTTTTGTTTATTTAAATTTGAAAAAAAAAATTAAAAAACATCTAGAAACGGCCATTAGGACTTCACAAAAATACGTTAAAAAATTTGAGCATGCCGAGCTTCAAAAACCCACCATATGAGTGGTTATTCTGTCAGACACATCGACTGCAAGCAGAAATATATGTCTATAAGCGTGACTCACTTGTTGGATATAAATTGGACATTTGGATGCGAAGTATCTCACTGCTGTGCTATTAATACTTTGTCGGTGTCAGATCGATGGACCTACGTCAATATTATGTAACAAGGAATGTAATTGTCTTCTTCTTCTTCTTCTTATAATAGGCCTCTTGGCCTGTTCTTACCGATTTTGAGCTTGTATTCGTAGCTGTGATGTTGACTGCCAGCTATCTCGCCACCTTTTAAAGGGCCTTCCTATTGGTCTCTTGCCTGTTGGCTTCGAAACCCTGGCTATACAGGCTATTCTCTCGCTGTCCATTCTCGTCACATGCTGATTCCACTTTCGTCATCTCTGTCTTCCTCACCGTACTATATCTTGTATGTTACAGAGATCTCTTATTCTGTCGTTCGGTATTCTCTCTCAGTGTTTTCCCAGTTATTGACCTCAGCGTTCTCATTTCTGATGTTCTCAGTATCCTCTTGGTTTCTGCTGTGTCACATCTTGTTTCTATCGCGTACGTCATGATCGATCTTACACATGATTTGTATATGCGTACTTTCCCTTCCAGCCTCATATCTCTGTTTCTCCAGATGACATCCCTCAGACATCCTGACACGTAATTGGCTTTATTTGCTTGCTTTCGGACGCTCTCTTTAACATCTCCATAACTACATATTTCGATTCCCAGATATTTGAATCTCGAGACTTGTTCAATTAGTTCGTTGTTAATTACTAATTTGCATCTTATGGGTTCCCTTGACACTACCAGGGATTTTGTCTTGGCTGTTGATATTTTCATGTTGTAGTTCTTCGCCACTGTATTGAAAGTTTGTGCCATTCGCTGTAGGTTATCCTCGTTATCGGAGATTAAGATTGCGTCGTCAGCATAATAGAGGATTTTTATTTATTTTTCCGCCATCTTATATCCTTTTCCTTTAATGTTTTCTATGATTTTGTCCATGACTAAATTAAAAAGCAATGGGCTCAAGCTATCCCCTTGTCTGATTCCCGAGTTGATTTCTACTTCCGATGGTAGTTCATTCTGGACTTTTATTCTGGTTTTGCTCTTCGCATTAATGTCTTTAATTATCGTTATCATCTTGTTGGGCTCATTTTTCTCCTTTAGCAATCTTACAACATCTTCCAATCTTACACAATCGAAGGCCTTAGTCAATTACTAATGTAATTGTATTAACAATAAACGTATGCTTTTAATTCTAAACAACGTATTAAATCTGTCTCCGAAAATAACGAAGTTTTAACATCACGCCTATGTCAGAGGCCTCATTACACTAGTACCAACATCACAATAGCTGCTGCCCTAAACCCTGCTCTCCGTTGATCCGCAGGTATTTATTTGGCAAAGCTTTATCCTCACCTCTCCTACATATTTGTTCCAACATTTCGTATCAGCCACAGGGACGCACCGTGTAGAGGTTAAGTGCTCGTTCATCGAGTATGTTCTCCAAGAAGTACTGAAAGGCCGCGACACAATTTAGAATCACTCCTTCTTAAAAACTAACCGTGCCGGTGATTTAATATTTCTTCTTCTCCTTCTTCTTCTTCTTCTCTTCTTCTTTTATATAGGCAGTACTGCCTGTTTTTCTTTAACGGTGCATTCTGCCCCTAAGTTGTCGTTCCCTCTTTTCCTTGGGCGTCCTATACTTTTCCTGCCTAACGGTGACTTGTACCTGGCTATTCTTACTATCCTTGATTCAGAAATCCTGTTTATGTGCTCATTCCACTCTTCTTTTCTGTTCTTTACCCAGGAATTTATATTGTCTACCCCACATATGCGTGTGATTCCCTCACTTCTCACCCTATCCTGTAGTCCTTTTCCAACAATCCTTATTAATTTAATATTTGTAAATACTAGTGCATTACCACCAGCAAAACCAAGCTAATGATCATCAGCAAGAAAAACATAACTGGAGCAAATCTGTATGTGAACCAAATGAAAATTGAACGTGTCTCACAATCCAACTACTTGGGAACTATAATCAATGAGTGGTGAATACTCAAGAGATTAAATGTCGCATCGGAAAAGCAAAAAGTGCATCGTTGACTATGAGTTCTGTGTTCAAGAGGCATAACCTCACCCTAGAAACAGAAATTAGGCCCCTTAAACGTTACGTGTACTCAGTGCTTCTATACGGAGTAAAACCGTGAACATTGAAGGCAGCAACTCTATCAAAACTTTAATCTTCTGATACTATGATCAGATCTACTTAAAATACTATGGACAGACAAATTCACCAATGAAAAAGTGCTACGGAGGATGAACACAACCGCAGATTTGGTCATCATCGTAAAGGGCCGTAACCTACAGTACTTGGGACATATAATTAATGAGAAACAAGACAGATACGAGCTACTAGAATGCTTTTTGCAAGGTAAAATTGAAGGAAAAAGGGTTCCAGGACAAAGAAGAATATCCTGGCTTGCTAACCTGAGAGCATGGCATATAAAGACCTCAACAAAACTATTCCGTATAGCAACCAACAAAATGATCATAGCCACAATGTTAGTCAACGTTCGGAACGGACAGGCATCCTAAGAAAAAGAATGCTAATAATAGGTGAGGAAATGAAGCAATAAACCTACCAAAATTTTGCCATCGGATTAATCGTTTTGCAATCGATTTGTTTGAGCCTTAAGAAACTTTGTGAACAAAAAAGATGATGACGAAATGAAAATTGCATTATTAAACAAGAAAAATGCATTTTCCAAAATATTCGAAGTGATTAAAAATCATAAAGTAATTTGAAAAGAATTGACCGAAATTAATTTATATTTGGTAACTTTGGACTTTTGGGATCGCTGAACACTAATATCGGCGATGGTCTACCTGATACCCATAATGGGTCTCATTTTGAGTTTTATGGAAACTCGATACAATATCAGTGCAAACTCATTACTTGGGGGATTTTTAAGGACGTTGATCACGAATGTTATCACAGTTATGGTTTCCCAGGCACTTGGTGACCAGGACGGGCGTCGTCCCCTGAAGTTTTGTGAAAATTAGATGCAAAATCAGTATACAAAGTCATCAGTCGATGTTTTTGGATCGCTGATCACGAATATCAGGACGGCTGTGGTCTCTGACACACTTGGTGATCAGGACAGGCCTCGTCTTGTTGAGTTTTGTAGAAAGTCGATATAAAATCATAGTGTGGTATAACTAGACCCAACCCCAGACATCCAAAGTGAAAGTTATCCTCCAACACCAAATTGTTCTCTATGGTCCATATAACGTTCAGAAAAAAGTCACACCATTTTGAGCGTCGGGTTTGGGAGGGGGGGGGAGAGGGGGAGAAATCGGTAAATTCATATTTTTTTAAGTTTTTCGTCAATATTTCTAAAACTATGCGGTTTAGCATAAACAACTATCTATACAAAAATGTTCTACATTAAATTTGAAATAAAAAAGGTCCTATGCATAATCCTTCTAAAATGAACGATTCCAAAGTTACGGAAGTAGTATAGTATAATTAGCCTAACCCAAACATTCAAAGTAAAAGTTTCCAAGACCAAATTGTTCTATATGGTCCACATATTATTCAGTAAAAAGTTACACCATCTTGAGCGTCCGGTTTGGGGGGGGGGGAAGATGGGGGAGAGGTCGGTAAATTAGTAGTTTTTTTACGTTTTTCTTCAATATTTCTAAAACTATGCTTTAGCGTAAACAATGTTCTATACAAAAATGTTCTACATAAAATTTAAAACAAAAAAGGTCCTATAGATAATTGTTATAAAATCAACGGTTCCAGAGTTGCAGATGGTGAAAAGTGGAGGTTTTCGATATATGGGGGGGGGAGATGGGGGAGATGGGGTAGAAGTCGGTAAATTAGTAGTTTTTTACGTTTTTCTTCAATATTTCTAAAACTATGCTTTAGCGTAAACAATGTTCTATGCAAAATGTTCTACATAAAATTTAAAACAAAAAAGGTCCTATAGATAATTGTTATAAAATCAACGGTTCCAGAGTTACAGATGGTGAAAAGTGGAGGTTTTCGATATATGGGGAGATGGGGGAGAAGTCAGTAAATTAGTAGTTTTTTTACGTGTTTATTCAATATTTCTAAAACTATGCTTTAACGTAAACAAAGTTTTATATAAAAACGTTCTACATAAAATTTAAAACAAAAAAGGGCCTATAGATAATTGTTATAAAATCAACGGTTCCAGAGTTACAGCGGGTGAAAAGTGGAGGTTTTCGATACTTTTTATATTTTTTGAACAATTTATAATATTATTACTGATGAAAGAAATTTTCAACAGGAGTGTGTTTTGTAAATAAAATTTGCTATTTCAGTAGCCGATGGTAGTGATAAGTCCTTAAAGAAACGTCAACCTCACCACCCAAAATCATCATCAATTGTCCAAAAAATATAAAAAGTATCGAAAACCTCCACTTTTCACCCTCCGTAACTCTGGAACCGTTGATTTTATAACAATTATATATAGGACCTTTTTTGTTTTAAATTTCATGTAAAACATTTTTGTATAGAACATTGTTTACGCTAAAGCATAGTTTTAGAAATATTGACGAAAAACGTAAAAAACTACTAATTTACCGGCTTCTCCCCCATCTCCCCCCCAAACCGGACGCTCAAAATGGTGTAACTTTTTACTGAATAACATGTGGATCATATAGAACAATTATTTGGTGTTGGAGGAAAACTTTTACTTTGGATGTCTGGGTTAGGCCTTTTTTTTACCAATTATACTATACTGCCTCCGTAACTTTAGAACCGTTCATTTTAGAAGGATTATGCATAGAACCTTTTTTTATTTCAAATTTAATGTAGAACATTTTTGTATAGAAGGTTGTTCATGCTGAACCGCATAGTTTTAGAAACATTGACGAAAAACATAAAAAACTACAAATTTACCGATTTCTCCCCCTTCTCCCTCCCCCCAAACCCGACGCTTAAAATGGTGTGACTTTTTTCTGAACATTATGTGGACCATATAAAACAATTTGGTGTTGGAGGATAACTTTCACTTTGGATGTCTGGGTTATGCCATTTTTTGGATCAATTGTATCATACATCAGTGAAAATTCCCTACATGGTGGTTTTTGGGATTGCCGAATACGAATATATATTAGGTCGTCAATGGTGTCCTAGACACCTGATGTCCAGGAAGGGACCCGTCTACAATAGTGTTAAGGAAGTTTAATACAAAATCAGTTGCCCATGCTTATCAGGTGCCTTGGAGACCATCGCCGACATGATATAGTGTTCAGCGCCAGCAGCCCCAAAAACCCCTCGAGTAACGAACTTGCATTGATTTTGTATCAAATTTCCATAAAACTCTAGGAGACGAGGCCCATCCTGGGTACCAGGTGTCTTGAACCATCGCCGTCATGATATTCATGTGCAGCGTTCCCCCGGTTGTCAAAATTGAAATTGTTTCAGTCAATTTCTTCCGAATTACAAATTTATCATTTTCAACACTTCGAAATGCATTTTGGAAAATGGAAGTGCATTTTCCCTATTCAATAATGCAATTTTCATTTCGTCATCATGATTTTTGTATAGAACGTTTCCCAAGAATTTTCCAAATGCAAAAAGTTGTATTGATATTATCGATATTCATCCAACTGCAAAAATTTGGTTAGGCTTGGACTTTGGTTTTGGACTTTTTACTGTTTCACTACCTCGCCTATTGAGCTGTCATTTTCATTACGGTATTTAATTTACTTTTTATTGGAAATTATCAACTTTGAATTCATTTTATTGTTTTATTATAAAATTCCATATATTTTTCATTAAAGTTACATTACTTTTTTTGAACACGCAACATTCTCGTTAAGGTAAAACTGGGATGTAACTTTTGTAATCTGATAGGAATTAAACGGATAACGCCGATTTCCTGAGTCGTCAACTACCGTCAATTAGTTTTACTGAAATGTTTGTATTGTGACGATCTGAGTAGTAAAGTAATCACGAATCTAAATAATTACTGTACAAGTAGGTGTTAGATTCTAATCAAGATCATAAACGCCCTGTCACGTAACCAATCAAAGACGAATGCTGGCACAACAAATCATGCAAGTGTAATAATATAGATTCCTGTTTTACTCCAGGGTAATAAGGTTTTTTTCCATGACACTTAAACAGCCAGGGTACTGAAGCGTTTTTTCAACAGGTTATACCTATAAGAGCAAATTATAACTTTTTCCTGCTTAGGATCTGGCGGCCATTTTTATTTATAAACAATTAACTATCAAAAAATGGTATTTTTCACTTTTTTTTTCAAATCAATGGAAAACAGGGACACTTATGATTTTTTTAGTACAAATATCTTCGAGATTATGGAAAAAGCTTTAAAATGACGTATTACAAAGTTTGATATACTCATTTATTGTTAATATAATTGCGAAAAAAGGCCGGAATTGCAAAAAAATTATTTTCGCAATAACTGTTGTAAAAATTAGTGTACAGCTTTGAAATTTTTGTCAAATAAGGGTTCTTTGGTGCTTAATGTGTGATAAAAATTTCAAAGCTATTCATTCAATTGTTTAAATTTTATTCAAATTGTTTATCCCAGAGAGCATTTTTTTTCCAATAACAGAAGTCAGAAGAAAATGACGTTAGAACCATTCCACAGGTGTCAACTGAAAGAGCATGAGCTATATTTTCAACTTGGTTTAAAAAAAGTGAATAAAAATTTACATACATTTATTAGTAATAAATAATTATGCAAAAGTGTCGTAAATCTTTCCTTATAAACTTTTTATTTTATTATATAAGAAATTATACATATTGTTTACAATTTTTTATCAATTATGATATAGATAACATTACTTGGTAGTTGTGCACTTAAAACAGGGTAAAAAAGTTAATTTTTTGGAAAAAGTTACTCAAAAGGTTTATAGAGAAAAATTGACGATACTTTTGCATAATTTGTTATTACTAATAAATGCATTTTTTATTCACTTTTTTAAACCATGTTGAAAATGTAGCTCATGCTCTTTCATTTGACACCTGTGGAATGGTTCTAAGGTCATTTTTTTCTGACTTATGTTATTGCAAAAAAAATGCTCTCTGGGATAAACAATTTGAATAAAATTTAAACAATTGAATGAATCGCTTAGAAATTTTTATTACATATTAAGCACTAAAGAACCCTCATTTGACAAAAATTTCAAAGCTGTACACTAATTTTTACAACAGTTATTGAGAAAATTTTTTTTTGCAATTCCGACCTTTTTTCGAAATTATATTAACAATAAATAAGTATATCAAACTTTGTAATACGTTATTTTAAAGCTTTTTCCATAATCTCGAAGATATTTGTACTAAAAAAATCATAAGTTTCACTGTTTTCCGTTGATTTGAAAAAAAAAGGGGAAATGACATGTTTTGACAGTTAATTGTTTGTAAATAAAAATGGCCGCCAGATCCTACGCAGGAAATAGTTATAATTTGTTCCTATAGGTATTACCTGTCGAAAAAACGCTTCAGTACCCTGGCTGCTGAAGTGTCACGAACAGGGTATATTTTTGTCTTATTACCCTGGCCTATTTATGGAAATTCCACATAATTTCTATGTAATTTAACATTAATGTACATACATGTATATGTTACCGGCCAAACCCTATTTTAGGACAAACTAGTTTGTCCTAAGCGCGTTAGGATAAACTATTATGACCTAGGCCAAACTTTGTTTGGCCTATCGAGCGTAGACCAAACTAGTTTGTCCTAGGCGAAACTAGTTTATCCTGATATAAATACACGCACTTCAGGCCAATCTAGTTTGGCCTAGGTCAAACTAGTTTATCATGAAGTGTATGTTTCTATATCAGGATAAACTAGTTTAGCCTAGTCTAAACCAATTTAATCTAGTCGAAAGTAATTGATTACAGATTGGTTGCTGACTTAAACGTAGAAGACACTATTAAGAGTTGTAAGACTTTTAAGTATTTAGGGTAAATGATCCGAGATGACACTTACATGAAAGATATATAAATGAAAGTAGTACGGGGAAAACAAGCCACGAAAGCACTCCTGGAGTGATATGGATTACACTCTAACTATAGGAAGCAAAAAATGATTTTTCAGGGCATAGTGCTGAATATTACATTACCTTACAAGAGTGGAAGAATAGCCAGTGACAACAATAATACGAAATAAAATACGAACAATTGAATTGGATTTTATGAGAAAGTGTCTACAAATCACCAGGTAGGATAGAATAAGAACAGAGGAAATATGAAACAGAGTAGAAGTAGAATGCTCAATTACAAAAAAGTTGTGGTAGTAAAAGTAGAGCCCTGAAATGGTACGGGCATGTACAAAGAATGACGGAGCACAGGTGGCCGAAAAGATTACTGGACTGGGACCCGCGGGGAGGAAGATGGAGAGGAAGACCTGCTGTGAGATGGAAAACTTACATAGGAAATGAGCTGTGATAGATAGCTACCTCAGACATAGCGACTGGAAGAATATAGTGCTATGTTATAAGCTTTCATTTGACACCTCATTTGTCATTCTACCTGGTATAGTGATGGGTGAGTTAAATTTGGACGAACAGACAGCCTAGGTCAAATTTCTCACCTTTAGTACCATCCTTGGATCATAAGCTTTCACTTGACTCCTTATTTGTCATTCTACCTGGTATCGTGACGGAGGAGTTATTATATTCGCGGTCGGACTGACAGACTGCCTATGTCAAATGTCTCACCTTTAGTGCCATCCTTGGATTATAAGCTTTCATTTGACACCTCATTTGTCGTTCTACCTGGTATAATGACGGAGGAGTTGAATTCACGGACAGACAGACAGACGGACGGACGCACAGACGGACGTGGATAATTCAACGTTTTCACATTTTTTCAAAATTGGTGAAAACAATATTAATTCGTACTCGATTTTATTCATAAGTGTATCTTTTCTTTTAATTTTTGGAGAAAACCTCATCCTTTTATTTATTATTTTTTATATATTATTAAATTATAAAAGAATATAATTGATTTACAGCATGTATCGATATCTTCATTCGCTGTATCATAAATATGATACAATATATCGATGTATAATTTTTTTTTTGCCATCCCTGTTGGGACGTGATTTGGGAATTCCCCGCATGTAAAAGTCCTTACATGTTCGCTGAATTACTTTCGACTCGGCTAAATTAGTTTAGACTAGGCCGTACTAGTTTATCATGAAGTGTGAGCCTTTATTATATCAGGATAAACTAGTTGAGCCTAGGCCAAACTAGTTTGGCCTAAAGTGTGTGTATCTATATCAGGATAAACTAATTTGGCCTAGGACAAACTAGTTTGGCCTACGCGCGATTGGACAAACTAGTTTGGCCTACGCGCGATTGGACAAACTAGTTTGGCCTAGGCCATACTAGTTTATCCCAAAGCGCTTAAGACAAACTAGTTTGGCCTAGGCCAAACTAGTTTGTCCTGTAACATATACAGTGATGAGCGCGCTAATAACCGACAAAATAACGCAAAAGATGGAAAACATAATACATTGTGAAATAAAAAAGATATCAAACTAGTAGAGATGGAAATTATCGATATCAACCTATAAAAATTCACATTACATTACATAGTCTCCCACCTTTAGACCTCTGTGATAGGAGTATTTTATAAAATTCTCATGTCACAGTGACAGTTGTCGTACTCCTCCGATATGTCTAAAGGTGGGAAACTATGTAATGTAATGTTACTTTATACGTTTATACTGACCATTTCCACCTATATTAGTTTCATCTCTTTTTACTTCACAATGTATTATGTTTTCCATATTTTGCGTTATTTTGTCGGTTATTAGCGCGCTCACAACTGTATACAGGGTGTTTAATTAAGAATTGTCCATATAGTAACTGGAGAAACCTTAGAACAAAATAAGAAGATTTAACCTAAACACTAAAGAAAATATTCCTCCTTACCGAGATACAGAATGTTTTATTACAAATATTCTAAAATAATTCCAGCCCTTTGTTAAAGCACCTTTTAATATTTTTTGTTCAAACTTGACACACACTTTACACATGTCAGGATACTTTAACTAGTGTTAAAAGATAGTTTTCCGCTGTTACCAGAGGCGTACTTCATTTTCGTCCCTTATTCGTCCCTTTTGTTTTTTTTTATTCCTTGTTACTTTCGACATAAATATCATCCTTTTGTCTCATTGTGATAAAGTAAGTAGTTTTTAAGTTATTTGCGTTTAAAAATAATGGACTCCATAAAACTATGTATTTTAAACTCCATTCAATAAGATTATGTGTTTAAAATACATAATCTTATTGAATCCATTACATTAAAACGCAAATCACTTGAAAAATACTTACTCTATCGCATTGAGACAAAAGGATGATATTTACGTAAAAAGTAACGGAGAATCAGAACAACATGCTGAATTGATTATTACGACAGTGGCGTAGATTGTAAGGGGGAAAGGGGCGAAAAGGAAGTAGATATCCCTACAGCACGCCTCTGGTAACAGCCGAAAACTATCTTTTAACACTAGTTAAAGTATCCTGACATGTGTAAACTGTGTGTCAAGTTTGGACAAAAAATATTAAAAGGGGCTACAATGAGCTCAAATCATTTTAGAACATTTGTAATAAAACACTCTGTATCTCGGTAAGGAAGAATATTTTATTTAGATGTTTTGGGTTAAATCTTCTTATTTTGTATTAAGGTTTATCCAGTTACGATATGGACAATTCTTAATGAAACACCCTGTAATATACAGTGATGAGCTTCCATTATAGTTATCATCCGTACCTTCCGTTTAATATTTAGAACACATCTTCCAAATATTGGTGATTTGTGCCAGGATTTTATTTAATTTTGAATTAAAAATTTTCCTTTCCTATACTATTTATTGGGTTAAGCCTTGGTTTCCTCGAAAGCGGCACCGACAAACTGAGACCGAAACACTGCGATGAATGACGTTAGATTGCAATGAAAAATTCAAGGTTCTTCATAGCGGCAATGAAATGTGTAAACTCAGCAAGCGGTGGCTTCCAACGCATCCTTGAAAACCACTGGGATTATTTTGCGTACAGATATTTATGACGTCATGCGCCGTAACATTGCGGCTGCAATTCTCCGGTACCGCTTTCGAGGAAACCAGGGCTTTAGATGAACGATGTAGACTCTCCTCTTCCAGATATTCTGAAATCTATCTATCTATCTCTAGACCAAAATCTATATATATATATACTTCGTGTGTTGAATATAGTCTCTCCCATTTGTCTCTGTCTTCTGTTTGCCTTTTCCACATTGAACCTGTGCTTTGCTCAATGGTATCTTTCCATCTCTTTTGCGGTCGACCTCTTGACTTTTTTGCCATTTTTTTTATATGTTCTCCAGCGGCCAATTTCTTTATTCCATCTTCCATCCTGATATCTTTCGTTGTGCCCAGATCATTTCCATTTTAATTTCAATGCATGTTCAACAGCGTCTCTTGTTCTGGTTTTGCCTTTTATCCACTCGTTCTTTTTACCTCGCTCGTTCTTTTCTCATTCGTTCTTTTTACCTCTCAGCGATATTCCCAACATTTGTCTTTCCATAGCTCTTTGACTTTTCTTTATTCTATCTAAGTTGCTCTTGGTACACGTCCACGTCTGAGCCCCATATGTCAGAACAGTTAGGACGCATCCATTAAATGCCTTCGTTCTTAATTTTAAAGGTATTTTTTTGGTTTTTGATAGTACATATGAGAGTTTTCCGAATGCCGCCCACCCCACTTTTATCCTTCTGTTTATTTCTTTAGTCTGGTTACTTTTGTCTGCTCTGACAGCTTATCCTAAGAAAATATATTCTTGGACTGTGTTCTATGTTTGCTATGGAAATTACTGATGTGTCTTCTGTATTAGTCATTATTTTAGTTTTCCTTAGATTCATATTCAGTCCTTTTTTAAGAGATGTTTTTTCTAGGCCTGAAATCATTATTCGTAGTTGTTCCATACTTGCTGCTATCAGGAGTACATCATCGGCGAATCTTAGGTCCGGTTTCACCAACAACAAATAAAAATCATTGAATAGCTATTCGTCGAATAAAATGTATTAGACGTTTATATTTATATTGTGTTTCAATATAATTTTGATGATTTAAAGTTAAACTGGCGAATTTAGTTTCTTATTAATATTTAGAGCGAGATTAACTTGCCAATTTATTCGAAGAGTAAGTATTTATTTGATAAATAAGCAAAATAATTCTTATTTGACGTTAGTAAAATGGAGAAATGTCAGTTTATTTGTCGAATAACTTTATTCATTGAATGTATATTGTCGTTGGTGAAACCGGCCCTTAGATGAATTAAATATTTTCCATTGATACAAATCCCTTTATTGTCCCAGTCTATATATTTAAAAATGTCTTCCAACGCCAAAGTAAATAGTTTGGGTGAGATTGTATCCCCATGTCTGACACCTCTATAAATTCTATTTAATGGAGTTTGCAAATCTCTGTCTAGCTGAATTCTCATAGTGTCGTTTTGATATACGGGTGTCCCGAAAAGATTGGTCTAAATTATACCACACATTCTGGGGTCAAAAATAGTTCGATTGAACCTAACTTACCTCAGTACAAATGTGCTCACAAAAAAGGTACAGCCATAGCCACCTTTACTTAACAAGCCATGAAGTTGAAACTTGGCAACATCTATTGGTAGACCGATTAATTCTGACAGTTCTCATTTGTTTTTAAATAATTTTCACTGTATTTACAGGGAAACTGAAATATTTTACAATATTTCGTGCTCCAAATTATGAAGAACATTAAAAGGTATGTTATTAAGATGATTTTAGTCCAATATAATATATTTTTATATAAACTTGCGTGCATATAGAAATCCGTCCACTTAAAATTTTTGTCATTTTTAATGTCTTTTATTTCCTAAACCTGTTGGCAGATTTAAGTGATTTTTTTAATATGTTATAGCCTAATTCTTTAACAATACCGTTGTAATAATATTGTTGCTAACCAGTTAAATTTTTATGGTGTACCGGGCATTTATAAAATACTGAAATTTAAACCCAACTATAGACTCCGGTTTTCTTAACATTCTGTTTTTTTGATTAATTCGCTTATGTTTAACAACTATATTTGTTCTTTATCAATTCAGGGTGTTTCTAAATAAGTGCGACAGACTTTAAGCGGAAAGGAACAAAATGAAAAATTTTGACGCCTGTATTTTAAATGTAATATTTTTTTTTCGAATTCTGAGAAAACTAATAAGTATTTTTAGAAAATTTAAACGCAGAATAAAAGATTACTTTATTACCGAGGGCCAAAAGTCCCTTAGAATGAATAAAAAGTTTTTTTTTAATGACATATTTGAAACTAAAAATCACACTAAATTTTCTTAGTTTTTCACCCCTGTAACTTATTAAAATAAACATAGAAGTTTTCAGGGACTTTGGGCCCTTGGTCCTAACGTAATCTTTCACTCTGCGTTTAAATTTTTGAAAAATACTTATTAGTTTTCTTAGGATTCGAAAAAAATGAATCTCGTTTATATTCTTGTTATTGGTTTTTTTTTTGTATAATAAACGTTATTTACAAGGAATTACTTTTAATATTATTTTGTACAAACTTCTAATTAATAATATTTTCTTGTTCGACTCAAAAAATACTATAAATTTTACCAGAATTTGTACTTTAAAATCGTAGTTTCGAAAGTGGTAGTCCGAAAGTCAGACTACGGACGTCATCAATTGCGACGTTGCCTTTTTCTCTTCATGGCTTGTAAAGTAAAGGTGGCTATGGTACAGCCCCTTGAAGTTACAAAATAAAAATCGATTTTTTTCAATATATCGAAAACCATTAGAGATATTTTATTGAAAATGGACATGTATCATTCTTATGGAAGGAACATCTTAAAACAAAATTATAGTGAAATTTTTCCACCCTATAAAAATTTTATGGGGGTTTTGTTTCCTCAAACCCCCCCAAACTTTTGTGTACGTTCCAATTAATTTATTATTGTGGTACCATTAGTTAAACACAGCGTTTTTAAAACTTTTTGCCTCTTAGTATTTTTTCGATAAGCCAGTTTTTATCGAGATGCGCCTTCTTTTTTAATATGTTTAGATAAAAATTTTATTGGGGTTTTGTTCCTTTAAACCCCCCAAATGTTTGTGTACGTTCCAATTAAACTATTATTGTGGTACCATTAGTTAAACACAGTATTTTGAAAACTTTTTTGCCTCTTAGTCTTTTTTTGATAAGTCACGTTTTATCGAGATGTGGCATCTTTTTCAAAATATACCTAAAAATATTATACATTATAAATAAATTTTCAGATTATTAACAGGTTTCGATAATCGTACTTAACCATATACAAATATGTGGTGGATTTGACAAGTATTCAAAATATCTCGATAAACACTGGCTTATCGAAAAAGTACTAGGAGGCAAAAAAGTTTTAAAAACATTGTGTTTAGCTAATGGAGCCACAATAATAAGTTAATTGGAACGTACACAAAAGTTTGGGGGGATTTAAGGGAACAAAACCCCCATAAAATTTTTATGGGGTGCACAAATTTCACTTTAATTTTTTTTTAAGATTTTGCTGCCAGAAGAATGCCACATGTTAATTTTTAATAAAAAATCTCTAAGAGTTTTCCATATATGAAAATAAAACGATTTTGATTTTGTAACTTCAAAGGGTTGTAACTTTTTTTGTGTGCACTATTGTATATAGGTAAGTCAGGTTTAATCAACCTATTTTTGACCCCAGAATCTGTGGTATAATTTATGACCAATCTTTTCGGGACACCCTGTATAATGTGGATTAACATTATGTACTATGAATCTATTCGACAATTAACTAGCGCTTCTCCGACTGCCCATAGTTCTATGTTGTCAAACGCTTTTTCATAGTCAACAAACGCCAGATATATTGAAAGGTCTTGTATGTATTCGGTGGTCTTTTCTATTAATACTTTAAGAGTGTGAAGATAGTCAATTGTGCTGTACCCCCTTTTTAAACCCTGCCTGTTCACCAGGTTGGTATGCATCAAATTTGCTTTAGTTGAGTTGTTGTGATCACTTTAGTGAAAGCTTTATAGATTTGTGACAAGAGGGATATAGGTCTATAGTTAGCTAATTTTGATCTATTTCCTTTCTTATATATCATATTCAGAAATGGTTATCCTAAATGTTCTTCATAAGTAATCAACTTCAAATATTTTTATTTCTTATTAGATCTAGTTAAAATAGATAGACGGTTTTTAGACTTTTGGGACAATTCTTTGGGGGACATTATTATTAACTCGTTATATATGTAAAAATACGATTATATTCAGTTTGACAAATAAAATGATCCACTATATTTCATTACAACTGCAAGGTACACGTGCAGTTCTAATAAATGTTACAATGAACATGGCTGCATTCACGTCGTCTTTTATTGCGATATTCGTTGCACTTTTCGTTTAGTTATTAACAGCTCCATATTAAATATTGCTCAACATTATTTTCTGGATATGTTGCCGCGTAACTAGTGTCACACATCCGGTGTTTTATTAAAAGCTGCCAACGCTTACAGCAACTATGTTTCAAATTAGAAATTAATAATTTTTGTTTTTAATTTTCTGCAAAATTTCCTATTTTTTTTAATCATTTAAGCAAATATTTAATCTAATTTGATTAATAGCAAACAATGCCGATTTTACTTTTCGCTCGGAACGCAGTACCACCATAAATAAAAAAAATGTGTGTGTACTTTGTACTCACGTAAGAAGTTATACTTCTATTATTATAATTTCAACGAAATTAATATACTTTAAACAGTTTATTTATATTTTATTTAAATATTAAACTAATTTTAATACTTACTACTTTTCAAAAATTTTATTAAAACAATACCAAAAATTAAAAAAATAAAAGAATAAAACACACACAAACACATTGAAAAATGCCACAAATGATTTCTAAACAATAATTGTTGGAAAAATTTTAACTAAATACGTATTTTCTGAAACAAAATTATATAATAATATACTTACAATCATAAAATGTATAAAAAAAAAATAAAAAAGTAAAAGTTTGTATTGGGGATTGAACCCGCGGACCATGGTTGAAATTCAAGTATTATTATATCCCAAAATCAAGAATTATGTTGGAAGATAGACCAACTGAACGTTTCAAACTTTTGACAGTTCTGAATTTAACCAAATTACTTAGTTTGATTTTTGTGGAATTTAAATATTAAAATACAACAAAACATAGAGTAAGGAAACAATATTAGATGAATATTGGTATACATTTTGTTGGTAATCAAATTATGTAAATCAAAGCATTACATACTAGGTAGGTTTATTTTACATTTTCCAAATAGGTAGGTAGGTAACTATGTAATTTTTTATTACGATACTGAAACATTTAGAATTACGTACCTGTTGCTTTCAAAAACTATTTAAAAAGTCACTACAATTTTAATCTTGCTTTTTTCTCTGCCCTCACAATAACAAAAACTAATATACACAACATTTGTTTACTCATAACCGACATATTAAACAATTATTGACAGTTCATTGTAATTACCCAATCAGAGCACGTTTAACGTTTCAGCTGCGCTCAGGACCAAGACTTTTGATGATTTCGCGCACATATTAATTTACTCCCAACGAGCCTAAAGAAGTATAACTTCAAAAATCCCTAGGCTCTCATAGTTCACCGATTTCAGTTTTTCGTGCCTTTCTTTATATGCAAAAATAAATTTAAACTATTTAAAATATTTTTTGAGATATTTGGCACACGTATTCGTAATATAATAAAGAATGGCGGTACAGAGCCCAATTTGAAAAATATATTAATATGTGGAAATTACTCTGTAATTAAATACAATATTAAAAAAACGAGCCTGTACCGCCATTAAGAAGAACAAAAAAATACACTTTCTTCAAATAAACTTTTTTATCCGATGCCTAGATTTTGTGTCCTTTTGGAACTATTAATGAAATAAAAAATTTTAGTAGTTCCAAAATGACACAAAATCTAGGCATCGGATAAAAAAGTTTATTTAAAGAAAGTGTATTTTTTTGTTCTTCTTAATGACGGTACAGGCTCGTTTTTTTAATATTGTATTTAATTACGGAGTAATTTCCACATATTAATATATTTTTCAAATTGGGCTCTGTACCACCATTTTTTATTATATTACGAATACGTGTGCCAAATATCTCGAAAAAATATTAAAAATTACAGCCGCAATCTTGGAATGCGTTTTTGCTACCTGTTGATCGCTACTGTATCACCTTAAACCGATTATAACAAAAGTTAGCACACGTTTGAGTCATATTGCAGAATTTTTTAAATGAAATATGAAGGTTGTAAATAATGTTTTAGGCGTCGAAAAAATTTAAAGAAAAACTCGTTTTTGTGCAATTTTTCCCAAATATAGCTAGGTTTTAAACAATAAACATTAAATTTTTAATATATAGCTAGTTAAGTATTATGTAAAATTTAAAACAAAAGCTTTTTTCATGTATAATTTTTTTTGTAGGAGTTATAGGAAAAATTATGGACGCAAAGAGCAAAAATAATTTCAATTTTGAGACAAGATATATCCTGAAATAATTCCATAAAAAAATCGACTCCTTTGAAAAATGTCCTTTATGGTCTGTTTCTTGACAGATCCCGCCTGGTCTATATGTGTACAAAATTGGCCACTCAAATGAACCTACCTTAGTATGGTATAACTGGAAAACCCAAACCCAGACATCCAAAGTGAAAGTTATCCTCTAACACCAAATTGTTCTATATGGTCCACATAGTGTTCAGAAAAAAGTCACACCATTTTGAGCGTCGTGTTTGGGGTGGAGAGGGGGGAGAAATCTGTAAATTCGTAGTTTTTTAGGTTTTCAATATTTCTAAAACTATGCGGTTTAGGATGAACAATCTTCTATACAAAAATGTTCTACATTAAATTTGAAATAAAAAAGGCCTTATGCATAATCCTTCTAAAATGAACGGTTCCAAAGTTACGGAGGGAGTATAGTATAATTGGTCCAAAAAAGGCCTAACCCAAACATTCAAAGTCAAAGTTTTCCTCCAACACTAAATAATTGTTCTATATGGTCCACATATTGTTCAGTAAAAAGTTACACTATTTTGAGCGTCCGGTTTGGGGGGAGATGGGGGAGAAGTTGGTAAATTAGTAGTTTTTTTACGTTTTTCGCCAATATTTCTAAAACTATGCTTTAGCGTAAACAATGTTCTATACAAAAATATTCTACAAAAAATTTCGATAAATAATTGTTATAAAATAAACTGTTCCAGAGTTAAGGAGGGTGAAAAGTGGAGGTTTTCGATACTTTTTATATTTTTTGGGCAATTTATAATATTATTACTGATGACAGAAATTTTCTATAACAGGATCGTGTTTTGTAAATAAAATTTGCTATTTCAGTGGCCGGTGGTATGTTAGTGATAAGCCCTTAAAGAAACGTCAACCACACCACCCAAAATCATCATCAATTGCCCAAAAAATATAAAAAGTATCGAAATTCTCCCCTTTTTACCCTCCGTAACTCTGGAACCGTTGATTTTATGACAATTATGTATAGGACCTTTCTTTTAAATTGTATGTAGAACATTTTTGGAACATATAGATCAATTTGGTGTTGGAAGAACTCTTTACTTTGGATGTCAGGGTTAGGCCTTTTTTTGGAGCAATACTACCTCCCTAACTTTGGAACCGTTCATTTTAGAAGGATTATGCATCGAGCCTTTTTTATTTCAAACTTAATGTAGAACATTTTTGTGTGGAAGGTTGTTCATGCTAAACCGCATAGTTTTAGAAATATTGACGAAAAACTTAAAAACTACGAATTTACCGATTTCTCTCCCCCCCCCCCCCCCCCACCCAAACCCGACGCTCAAAATGGTGTGACTTTTTCTGAACATTATGGGGACCATATTATAGAACAATTTGGTGTTGGAGGATATCTTTCACTTTGGATGTCTGGGTTATACCATCTTTTGGATCAGTTGTATCATACTACCTGGACATTTGAGCAATACTCATTGCATTTTATTATTCTAAGCATATATTTTCACAATATAGATAATTGTCTGTATATCTATATATTGGTCAACTCCCTCCCTTTCAGTATCACAAACCTTTAGTTTAAACTGGGGAATATAGTATGAGTGCCACATCGTTAGACAGGTATTTCTCTGGAGAACTCAGCCATCCATGATTTTTCTTTTCATATTAACTTTATTCTTGTGAAAAAGTTTGACGTTATTATAAATGTTATAGCTCTTAAAAACTAAAAAAAGGAATTTCCACAAAGTTTGATTATTTGAACTGTTGTTGGTACACACTAATCCTTCGGCACTGTGACACACTATATGTCACACGTATTAAATATACGACTATCCGAAAACACAAAAAAATTCAGCTTAGTTCGAGCAGTAAGATAAGGAGACAATATTTTACCAAAATTGTGCCCAGCCGCTCTAGATATAAGAACACTTAATGACAAGATATGTGCATCAATATAGGGGGAGAAAGAAACGACATGGGATTCATTATTCTTTGAGGTTGCTATATGAAGCGCTTGATTATGGTCAGAAAACTAATTTGTTGTGACATTTTTAGATTACGTAGGTCTTTTTATTAGGAATTAATCACAATTTCACTAGAAAATGCGTTAATTTCGACGTCTCGATTTCTATTTCGGAAATTTTTGGTAAAACATGATAATAAACGCATTTTTAATTGAAATTGTGGTTAAATCCTATTAAAAATAGTAGTTGATTTAATTATTTCTAAATAATTGCTTTAGCGATTTGTCTATGAGTTCATAATTGAATATTCTAACTTTCTATACCTTTCTTACTTACTGTACTTTCTTGTTTTTTCTCTGCAGTAAGTAACTGCTAACACATTTTTTAAATTAAGTTGATAATACTGTAACTCTAACAACATGGTGTAATAAAAATGCAGGTCATAAATTAAATCACATATTCTATGACCAAAAATATTCAATTGAACCTAACTTACCTTAGTACAAATGTGCACATAAAAAAAAGTTGCAGCCCTTTAAAGTTACAAAATCCAAATCGATATTTTTTAATATTCCGAAAACAATTATCGATTTTTTATTGAAAGTGGACATTCCATAAAAATTTTATGGAGTTTTGTTCTCTTAAACCCCACCAAACTTTTGTGTACGTTGAAATTAAATTATAATGTTGGTACTTTAGTTAAACACAATGTTCCGTCTCCTTATAGTTTAGTTAATTTTAGTTTTTTCGATTTTATTTTGGGTAAATTATTTTCCAGAAATCTCTTAAAAGATTAAAATACATTCATTCTTACCCATATTTCTGGGTAACATTTATCATAATCCTCTTTAGAAAGTAGGTATTTGGAAAGTTATTCGAGTGAAGCGATATTGTCAGCTTCTGAGAAGGACAGTGATGGACGATTAGTTAATTACAGTTTTTCCAAAGTGAAATTTTGTAGGACAGATATAGCGAGTAGCGAGCGAAAATTAGATCTGTAAACACGTAGAGCAATCAATCAAAAGAGTTCTATCGAAAAGTGTCGTCGCATATTATTTTAATTTGCTAAAGTAATATTTTATAGCAACGTATACGCACGGTAAACTAATCGTGGGTCAAACGCACAATGTTTCTAAAACTTTTTTGCCTCTTAGTATTTTTTCAATAAGCCGGTTTTTATCGAGAAGCGGCTTCATTTTTAATATGTTTACACAAAAATTTTATGGGGGTTTTGTTCTTTTAATAACCCAAAATGTTTGTGCACGTTCCAATTAGACTATTATTTTGGTACCGTTAGTTAAACACAGTGTTTTTAAAACTTTTTGCCTCTTAGTATTTTATTGATAACCCACCTTTTACCGAGATGTGGCGTCTTTTTTAATATGTTTCAAAATGTACCTAAAAATGTAAATTGTAAATTAATGTTCAGACTATTAACAGGTACTTAATAACCATATACAAAATATGTGATGGATTCGACAAATATTCAAAATATCCTAATAAACACTGGCTAATGGAAAAAGTTCTAAAAGGCAAAAAAGTTTTAAAAACATTGTGTTTAACTAACAATACCACGATAATAATTTAATTGGAACGTACACAGAATTTGGGGGGGGGGGTTAGGGGAACAAAACCCCCATAAAATTTTTATGGAGTGCACCAATTTCACCATAATTTTTGTTTAAGATATTCCTGCCATAGGAGTGCTACATGTCCATTTTCAATAAAAAATCTATAATTGAATGGTGGGCTACAACAATGTTGTAAGCGACAGAATCGAGATTATGCAGGAGATGAAAAAAACACATTGACAAGCCATTTATGAACATACGGATACCAACATTGCGGTACGAAAAACTCAGGGAAGGCAAAATATTTTTAGCCAGATTGAAAGATGCTCGCATTGGTCTTTGGATATACAATAATATTGCATTAAAACCTCACTTTGACCCAATATGTCGCTTACAACATTGTTGTAGCCCACCATTCAATTGTTTTCGATATATTGGAAAAAATCCATTTTCATTTTGTAACTTCAAAGGGCCTAACTTTTCTTATGTGCAGATTTGTACTAAGGTAAGTTACAGCTGGGGCCTAAAAAAAACTGATACGACCCTTAGTAAAATTTGATCATTTTGAGCAGTGTATTTGATTGGTCTGACATTATATTATATTTATTATGACAGACAAATAATAAAATAAACAAACAAACAACAAAAAACTGACTACATTATGTTAATTCATAAATAATATAAATAATTGTAATACCTAATTATTAATGTCTAAATTTTGATATTATTTTGAATTCCTGCATTTTATTAAGAGTATGTATATAAGTAATAGTTTTTACATAAATTAGAATAAAATATATTTTTGCTAAATCAAATATTAAAGCCGCCATTTTTGAGGTTGAACAGATTCAGTTATCTGACAAATTTTAAGATTTGGCAGTGACAGTGACAGTATGTAAATAAAGTATTTATCCTTCAAAATACACTGCTCAATTTTCTACAAAATACGCTTTAAGAGTCGTTTCAGTTTTTTTAGGAACCAGCTGTACGTTCAATCGAACTATTTTTGGTTCCAGAATGTATGATTTAATTTATGATCTGCATTTTTTTACACCCTATATACATAGATACTAAAATTTAGAAACAATAGGGACATTGCAAAAATTAATTCTGTTTTTAATTGTTTCATCTGTTAGTATAAAACAATTTACAGAAACTGACTGACAAATACTGACTAAGAAAACGAGAATAAAAAACCAAAAACGAGAAACTGTAGTTGAAGATAAATAAATCAACATGGTATAGAAAGAATATTACAAAAAATGCGGAGGAAAATGCGGATTACAAAACTACGGAGGAAACACTCTGTGATAAAGAAGTAAGGTAAATAATACAAGCTAACGACGAAGCAGAAATTCCCACAGAAGAAAAAATACCAAAAGAAATTAGACACCTGAGAAACGGAGACGTATCAGGAGGAGATCATAGCAGTGGAATTAATAAAAGACGGAGGAAGAGAATGACATAAAGAAATCAACATGCTAATACAACAAATATGGACACACCACGTATTATAAAATTTTGGCAATAATAAAACCTGCTATTACATATGAGATGGAAACAACGACGATTAACAAGAAAGAGGAAGATAGTCTTCTGAAATTTGAAATAAAAATAATTACAAGGATATCGGGGTATAATCTAACAAGAGAGGGAGACAGACAACGAAAACAAATGCCGAAATTGAAGAAGAATTAAGGGAGAAAATATATAGTGAGATATATAAAATCTCTTCTCTTAGAATGGACAGGACATAGGTAGGCAGAGACCTCCACACTCAGATATGCTACGAAGGATAACTAACTGGACCCCACTATGACCCAGGTGTAGAGAAAGGCGTAGAAGAAGACGGCTGGATGATGTAGAATAAGATATAAAAACGATCAACGTTAAAGACTGAAAAGTTCAGTACAAGAAGAGGAAGAAATGAAGTCAGGACAGTAGCAGAGACATACAGCAAGCTATAAATGACATAAAGAACTGATCCATCTCCCCGTTATCTATAATCTACAGGATTGTAATGCTTAACGAATGAAGAAATGAATCTGTTCGGATAGAAATATAACTAACTCAAAATGCCGAATTTTATTAGTTAAAATCATATCTTTGACTATATTTGACAGTGCTACAAATATTAGGGGAATTAATTCATATTTAATACAAAACCGTCAGAAATTAGTGGAATAAACGACAATTTAAAATGCTTGGTATGATCGATGCAGTTTGTTTAAAAATTTTCTACATTCCATACAATATAAACCCTTCAAACTTAATAATATAATCATGTAATTATCTGGTCTGTCGTCTACATTATAAAGTACCTTTCATATCCTTTTTTGCATAAAGTTCGATTGGGTTGTGTATTTAGGGCGGATGGTTTTTGTGCTAAAGTTCAAATGTAACTCCATCCAAGCCTGATTTTAATTATTTTGAATATATAAAGGCAACAGCGCCTGAGGCTAGTGGCTGCTTTAATAGTTATACTAAGTATATTATTCATATAAACGGTGCTGTTATAAATGTATCTAGGTAAGGTATACTTAGGAATATGCCGAAGTTAATTATTAAAACTAAAATTCAACCGGAGAGAAATATTCAGAGAGAATTAGAGATATGAATATGAATAACCAACACGGTTACCAGCAGTGTTATTCCAAAGAGTATTTTACTGAAAGGTTTTCGATTTGATTGTAATATATTAACCATATACCTTACAGTTGAAGTAAAGTTAGATTAATATTGTAGTTGTTGACACTGCTATTACAATTTACTTTTCATTGTTAATTAATCAAGAATGAAAAAACACTAAATGCCGTAAAAATGAGTGGCGCACACAATATTCCAGCTACAAAAGAGCTGATATAAATATTACGTGGCGCAAAAATGGATTTTCATTGTGATGGAAAATAAAATTCTTGTTTTTTTAAGATTTTTACATAAAATTTGCTAAATTTGAAGTAAAACGCGACACAAAAGGGTATCTTTGATACATATAGTATTGTGGTATTACTATAGTGGTTACCCATACTGAAAGAGGAAGTCAATAGAAAGAAAATACCACGATTAGTAAGTCAATAACATATTGAGTTAGTACAAATTTTATATTTTAGTATTACTTATTGTATATCTATGTATTATTAATATTATTTATAATTTAAACATATTAAAGTCAGAATTTGGTATTAGTTTTTTGAAAGTAAATTAAATGTAAGACCAAATACTTACGATGTCGGGATAGTATCACCAGGTTTTTTCCTGGTTTTCCCTCGTGATTTACTATGAAATCTCTAACGCGAGAATTTTACTGTCATAGTTGCATTTGGTTGTCTTTTTAAAGACAGATCACATGCTATGATTTTTTTGTGACGGGTATTCTTGAGTTGAGATTGATTTCATGTAATCCAATGAACTATCTTTTAGTAAAGTCGTCCCAGGAACGCAACTCATAAATATTGGCGATATTATTTTAAAGTCTTCTACTTTAAAATGTATAATATACGTCTGAATTGCCAATATAAATAAGTCAGAATAAATAAATTATTAGAAGAATTTTTTTTTACCTAGCAACAACATTTTTGTTTATTTTAGTAGTATTTTGTATTTTGACAACGAAATCCGATTTGGGCTTCGAAACGTTAATAAAATCATTTTTTTGGTAAAATTGTGGCTTATTTCCCATTAAAAATAGTTGATCTTTGATACAGTTTACATTGTGAAGCTCTATTGTGACACGTTTTATTTTAAATTTAGCAAATATTATCGAAAAATCTTTCAAAATAAAAGTAGAATTCTACTTTCCATCACAATGAAAATACATGCTTGCGCCACGTAATATTCTTATCAGCTCTTTTGTAGCTGGAATATTGTGTGCGCCACTCATTTTTGCGGTGTTTAGTGGTTTTTATTCTTGTATCATGAGTTTTTCAAAGTTATTTATAAAAGGGTTATAAATGATCGCCTTTGTCGCATTATTGCCCAAATGATCTAGTGGTTACGACACTAAACTTTTGATAGGGTAATCGGATTTAATATCCCAGCCGCCATCCCAATATTTTTTTTAATATAAATTCGTTGTGTGCATCGAATGTTCGGAATTCTTTATTCGGAATATACTGAAAATAAATTGTATGACTGAAAAATATTCAACTCGGATTGCCCGGTCAAATTTAGCATCGTAATTACTAGAACTAGACCATTTCGGCGATATAGTGGATTATACTTTTGGAGCTCGATAACTTCTTTATGGCTTAATCGATTTTGATCACTAAACATGACTGCGAAACATATTAACAAGTAGTATCTGATGCATCTAAGGTCAAATATGATAACTAAAGGTATTATAGGATTTAGTGAGCTTAAAAACCGTTTTTCTCATAGGTAGTGGATTGATCTTATTTATGGGTCCTTTAACGTAAACACTCAAATTTTCCCAGGTATGAGGTATACATCGTTAGACACGTCTAAAGTTGCCCTACAAACGCTAAAAGTAATTGGCGTATTTCGTAGGTTTAAATTTTGATTTATTGTCGAAAAAGCAAAATTTTCAAAGTTCAATTTTTCAGTTTTTCGGCTATACTGAGCCGTATGTCTGATTCGGACTACTTAGGCATCACATGGAAGCTTAACTCAAGAGCTACTGATTTGGTGTATTTGAAATACGATATCGACCAAGTGAAGTATTCACACCAGTCCTCACCAATGTCGGCAATGTTCTCATTACTAAAATGCAGGATTTATACTCAGCCTTTGCCACTGCTGCTGCCGCTGCCGGGAATATTGCTCGAAATACAATATCGACGCTAGTGACGTGTTCACATCAGTCCTCACGAATGTCCTCATAACTCATTTACCGAACGACTCTCAAGGATGAAATGTGACGACAGCATCGTCTTGCTCACTTACTCACTTGCCGCTTTGCCGTGCGGGAAAGTGCAACTTTCGGAAACGAAATGCGTGCGTGAAAGTGGCTCTTTTAGCACGCCCGTAGAAAAAAATTTTATTCAAAAAATTGATTTCGCGCACGTATCTGACATTCAAAATCTCCAGTCGCTTTAAGCGGTCTACACTAGGGATGGTAAAAACCTACCGGTTTTAACCTAAAATCGGTTTTTTACTTCGCAATAACCGGTTTTATCGGTTGTTTTTTTGTCTCGGTTATAACCGGTTTTTCCTTTTTAAAGTAAAGACCGGTTATTAGGTTTTTACGGCGATTAGGATTAAGTTAGGTATTATTTTGGATCCCAATCATTATTTATTCTCAAGTAATTATTCCAAACAAAACCATAATTAAAATTTTATTTTATAAATACAGAAGCAAACTGAAAGTGCAAACTTACATCAGCCAGAAACAATTAAGTTTTATTAGAATATTTTGTTGAAAAGGTATTTGTAATCATAATATTTACATAAGGAGTGATCTGGTTGAAGTAGACGCAAACATCATCTATTATTCACACTTGACTCTTGACATTGAAAGTGGGTAAATGACTTTTACTGATTACCAAAAATAATGTTCTGACTATGAATATCGAATTACCGATTACGAATAAGAATCTTTAAGGATTTCAATACGTTTTCAAGACGATACACACATACAGGAAGTATTAAATGAGTTAAAATGTACCTACTATACAAATATACAAAAGTGTTAAAAGAAATACATGATAAATTTTTTTTGATGGTAGTAAAAATAAAAGATAAATTGCATTATCCAATTATATTTTTAAGTAAAATATGTAGGTCCGTTGATATTATTTTTTTTAAATCCAATTTGAAAGAGTCTGGGAAATTTTTTATAAGTTGAAATGGTTGGGTTAAATTGTATATTATTGCAATATGTATATATTAATCTTACGCTATATTATCTTTAATAATAATCAATAAATATATAATAATAATAATATAATAAATAAATATAATAATAAATAGAATAAAATGGTTTTATTAAAAATTGTGTTTTATTTATATTGATTTTGATGTTTTTTCGATAGTACTAATTTTGATCATATTGATATCGAGTATCGAGTCGAGTGGAGTATCGCAAACTAAAGTGCATTGTAAATGTAACATTGTAACCTATTGGATTAAAAAAACCGAAAAGCGGTTTTTCCAAAAACTGGTTTTTTTTGGCCGGTTATAACCGCCAGGTTAAACCGCAAGCAAAAAAAAAACGGTATAACCGAAAACCGGTGTTTTGTCAAAAACCGCCATCCCTAGTCTACACAAATAGTGCTAATAAACATTTTATACGTTTATTAATAAACGTTCAAAATTTATCTCGACACCTGTTTGAAAAATTTTTTGCCGTGGCAAAGGTTTTTTACATATTTTTGGGGTTCCAAAACTGACATCGATTCCATCGGTTCCAAAACTGATTCGAGCTCAAATGTCTGACGTCTTAACTAAAACGTTTCGAGGAACAAAAATTAATCAAGGAAGCAATTTATTGGTGGAGGAGACGGGCAGGTTTACGACCATGTTTATTAAATATTAACACATTAGTGCGGAGTGTTGTCAGTAGGTACATATTAGTTTTTAACGCGAAATATTGTCAAAGAATCTTTAAACAAAAGACTGCACAAGGCACAGCTCTTGTTTGTGACTCTCTAGTGTTTATTTTTTTAACAGGAGGAGTAAACTAAAAAGACAGATTCACACCCAAGAAAGTCACTAGAATAATAATAGTCGGTCCTCAACGGTAATCATAAATATTTTAATAAAATAATACGTCGCTAAAGAGTTCCAAAAACAACGTATTTTTATATAAAAGCAGACTAACAATCTAAAAATTAAAGGAATAATACAGAAAACACAAAAATCGTCGATATAACTTAAGTAACCTATGAAATGTCACTAGTGTCAAAATTTGATAAATGTCATTAGTGTCAAAATTTTATAACAGTGGAGTAAACCATAACATAATATTATTAGCATAGAAAGAGTGTCATTCAGAGCGAAGTGACGACACCATCTTTTTTTTTTGGATTTGTGCTGTTTCACTCTTACGCATAATAAAGCTGCGACAGTTGTCCTCCCCTTCCGTACCTATACTCACACTTATGTCATCTTAGTTTCTCAATACAATTTGTTAAAAAGAGATGCTGCAAACCAGTCCATGAGATCTTGTCGTCAGTAAGCGCGGAAGGTAGGCTCACTCTATGTTAATATATATGGAGTAAACTGGCCTGCGGTTGACCAATTACAAACAAGCAATACAGCGCGGTAAATTTGAACCACTCCTCTTGGTTAAAAAACAAACCATAGTATGTTTAATATTCACTTTTAATAGTTTCAAAAGTTATGCATCACCCGAAGTTTTCTCTATTATTAACTATTTTCAGAACTGTTGTGCAGAGCAATTTTCTCAGTTTGTTAAAATTTGCTTTAGCCTTTATCACACACATTTATTATTACACTTTTTTACGTATCTTTCATTATTTTTGGGATATTATGAAAAGAAGGTGGTTTTTTTAAAAATTCGAAAACAATTTTTTCTTAAAATCGTGATTTTTTCAAAAAATATGTTCCAAAGCAGCGAAGCTGCTAGAATCCATCAAACTCTTTATATTAAAGTTGATTCTAGACGAAATACGATTAATTTTAATTTTGGTGGAAATGGCACTTATGAAATCCATTGATTTAAAAAAAAACATTAGATGTTCCTCTTTTTTTCATTACAGCTCACTCATTTTACGTACAAAAGACTTTTAACAGTGCTCACATTATCACAATATCTTAGGCTATTTTGAAAAAAAAATTTCCAAACCCGAAAAGGGGTGGCAACTACCCCCATGGTATCACTTTTGAAGTTAAGGGCAGGATAAGCCTAATTCCAAAATTTCATGTAAATCAGTTCATAGTAAAAAATTTCTGAGCTAAAAAGCTTCAATGACTGCACTAATTTGCATAAAATCCAAGTATGAACACTTAAATTAAAACGATCCTCAATCCACGTTATAATTCAGTTATTGCCGTATTTCAAATCTGTTAGGATAATCTATGATTTAATCATGTTTTATTAGCAAATCAATGACATCACAATTTACATTTTATTGGATCAGTGTAGTAATGGTATCAAATTATGTCAATGTTTGAGTTCGCCCTATTAGGCCTGGATCCCGCGTACCAAAATAAGGTTGATTAAAAGCAAGCTGAAAATTTGTTAATAGCTTAACGGTGTCTCGTCGGACAAACTTTGATGTATGGTAACACTGGAACAGGGGAAGTTTTAATTGTGGAACAGGTTAAAAATTTGGAACGTCAGACTACGAAAACGTCTTATGTATTTTGTCGGACAGAACTTCCTATTAGTTTGTTACCCTTTCATTAAACTCTCATGTAAATATCAGACTGATATTTATCACCAACTTGGCATTTTAATGTCCGACACGTAGAACATGTGAAATCACAGGAATTATGTTGGTGATAAATAGCAGTGTGATTTTTGCATGAGAGTTTAATGAAAGGGTAACAAATCAATTGGAAGTTCTGTCCGACAAAATACATGGGACGTTTTCGTAGTCTGACATTCCAAATTTTTAACCTGTTCCACAATTAAATCTTCCCCTGTTCCAGTGTTCCCATACATCAAAGTTTTTCCGACTAGACACCGTTAAACTATTAACAAATTTTCAACTTACTATTAATCAACTTTTTTTGGCACGGGGGATCCAGGCCTATAGGAAAATGTAAAATATTAACGATACCCTGTCAACGTTTGTCCATATTTCTATTTTTGGATGTTGTATTTATCTAAGGAAATAAAAATACCGAACAGCAAAACATTAAATGAAATAAGTGGATGATTATGGTACTCCATATATGGTAAATCTTCGTGTTATTTTATAAAATTATAAAATTTCTGATTAATAGAAAACAATTTTGGAGTTATACTTGTTTATATACGAGTATAATTTGTTTATCTATGTATATATCAAAATAGTATCTATCAAAAAAATTACGGGCATTCTATTGCATTGGTGGATAATTAATATTTTAATAAAATACATGAAAACTGCTTGGAACAAAGTTTCTTGTCGAACTCCTTGACCGTTTGACCGATTTTTTGGAAATATTTTGTTTATATTTGGTAGATCTAAGATAGGTGATCCTAGGTGATAAAGCTGGTACTCTGCAGAATTGTTTTATTTTTGGACAATGTTTTTTAAATTTTATTGTGATTTAACATCAAACAAAATACTTATAGCTCTAACTTCTAACTTTCACTTCTCTACTACCAACCCTCATTTTTAATGGCGATATTATTATTTATACTTTCATCCACACAAGTAAAATAGGATTGCAAATAGTATTCATTTACCATCCAGCTGGAATTAGAACTCACGACCTTTGGATCCAAAGGCACGCTCTCTTACCACGTAAGGGGTAAATTGTGATTAAACTTATTATTGTTGAATTTCTTGCTTCTTACGAATAATTATAATTTTTATTATCATCATTCTCTTTGCCTAATCCCTATGCGGGGTCGGCTTCCCTAATTGAATTTTTCCACACAATTCTATCTTGGGTCATATCAATGGTAATCCCCTTTACCAACATGTCCTACCTTATCGTCTCCCCTCAGGTTTTCTTTGGTCTTCCTCTCCTACTCCTACTCCTTTCAGGTATCTGCACTTCAGCTATTCTTCATATTGGGTGATTAACGTCTCGACGTTGAACATGACCAAACCATCTTAACCTATGCTCTCTCATTTTGGCATCAATTGGTGCCACACCTAGACTTTCCCTAATATACCTACTCATTCCTAATTTTATTCTTCTTTGTCACTCCACTCATCCATCTAAGCATTTTCATTTCCGCCACATGCATTCGTTGTTCATCTTTCTTTTTCACTGGCCAACATTTAGTTCCGTACATCATGGCCGGTCTTATGGCTATTTTATAGAATTTTTCCTTCAGCTTCATTGGAATTTTTCTGTCACACAACACACCACTCGCTTCTTTCCACTTCATCTATCCAGCCCTAATTCTACTGCGTGCATCTCCATCTATTTCTCCATTACTCTGTAATACCGATCCTAGGTACTTAAAACTATTGCTTTTGACAATCATTTCACCATCCAAAGATTCCATTTATTTGTAGTAACTCCATCTTTAAATGAACATTCCAAATACTCTGTTTTTGTCCTACTAAGTTTTAAACCTTTTTCCTCCAGAGCTTGTCTTCACTGTTCCAGTTTTTGTTCTAAGTCTCTTCCACTATTTCCTATTAACACTACATCATCAGCACACATTAGGCACCATGGAATGCCACCCTGTATTTTCGCTGTTATCTGGTCCAAAACTAATGAGAATAAATAAGGAATAAACACCGAGCCTTGGTGCAATTCTACTTTATTCTCTTTATTCCTGTATTTGTCCATCAGTTGCTTTACAAAGAAAATTGCATCTGTTGTTGATCTGCTCTGCATAAAGCCAAATTGATTGTCGGAAATTTTTGTTTCTTCACGTATCCGTCTATCAATTACTCTCTCCTATATTTTCATGGTGTGGCTAAGTAGTTTTATAGCCCTGTAGTTTGTACATTGTTGTATGTCTCCGTTGTTTTTGTAGACAGGTACTAATATACTGCTTCTCCATTCGTCTGGCATTTGTCCAACTTCCATAATTCTATTACATAGACCTGCTAGCCAACTTATTCCTGTCTCTCCCAATGCTCTCCATACTTCCCCAGAAATATCATCTGGACCGACTGCTTTTCCTTTCTTTATTTTTTGAAGCGCTTGGGCCACTTCCTCGTTTATTATTCTGGTAACCATTGCCATTACTGTCTCCGTTAACTCCACAGGCTGTCTGTCAAATTCTTCATTTAATAATCTGCCAAAATACTTTCTCCATCTCTTTTTGACATTCTTTTCATGAATTAGTATTTTATTATTTTCATCTCAGGTCTCAGATACATCTAATCTGATTAAAATCTCTTGCTTTCTTTGCTCTCTGTTTGGCTATTTTATATATCTTTGCTTCTCCTTCCCTGGTACCAAGTTGATCGTATCAATAATTATAATCTTTATGTGAATGAAAAATAAAAAAAAAGAAAACACTAAATGGATTCCTGCATTGTTTTGCTACACATTGATTTGCAGGACGCTTGTTTTTTTTTTAATAAGTTAGGAGGGTGTAATTCACTCTTGCAATGACTGAAACAAACACTAAGTTTTTAATTACAGAAAACAAACCAGGAAATATTTTGAGTTTTATTTTAAAACATTGTTTTACGACCATTAGTATAAAAGTTTTTCCTGTAAATAATCAAACACCTTGCTTTGTTATCTGGATTTTAGGGGAGTCAGTATAGAATGAAAACCTGCATTGTTTCAGAAAAATTCAAACAAACTGATATTTTTCTTAAACTGTTTTTGTTAGTTTATATATGTGTTAAAATATTAACACCCATAAAATTGTAATATATCCTTTTAAACTTGAGTAATATCCTCTTAAATTGGTAATTATTCTGTAAAACTACGAAACTTTCAAAATTACATTTTTTGAGACATGTCGTATCATTTGAATTAAATTTTTGAGATTTTTTAATGAAATATTGTTTCGTATTTAACATCATACATGTTTTCGTATTTAAAAGAACAACTAATTTCGCAGTTCATTTGTTTAAGAAAATTGGAGTAAATATTTTTTGGAGTAAACTTTTTGATATGTTTGTCCTGGAATAAGATTATGAGATTAAGATTTTTATCAGTATCAGAACATGAATTATATTAAATAATATCCAATATTGAACTGGGTCAAGATTGTGTAATATCGACTAGCATTTACCTTGATTGTTTATTTAAATATTGAGTGTCGAATCCTTGAGCCACGGGCGCTGAATAAGAACCCTGTATTTGTAACAATAACACACTTTGATTATTGAAAATAATATAATTAAAAGATCAGAATAAACTTGGTGTTCGTCGAGGTAAGATGTTTCGTTCTCCCTTAACTACTTAACATTGAAAAGAACCTGATGTATTACCACCCTTAGCTCCCAGGGTGACAGTAAATACCAGTTATATTAGATGGCTTTCCACATACCACCATATGACGATCCAGAAGGTCTTTGTTAAGTAGTTATTGTAATTAGTTAAGTGTAAATTTTAAGAAGTTAATTAAGAAATGAGAAGATGAAAAAAAAAAAGAAATTAGAATAAGGGAAACTTAAGTTATAAAAAGTAAATTTAAAGTAAAACAATGGGAGCGACGAGAAACTGGAAGAAGAAAAGAAAATTGGGGTAAAGTATCTATCCCCCATAGATATGCATTAGCTGATAGATGGAATTTGCGATGCCCACCAGACTAGACATTGGAGACACGTCGACATGGACGAAAATTGGGAATTCTGGAACCATGGAACCAGCCGGCGTGGCGTCAGGAGGACGCACATCCACGAAATGGACAGTGGTGGACAAGGACAAAATTATGTGATGTGAGTAATTTGACTATATTGTATTTATTGTTTTAACATTTCTCATATTGCATATAGCCTAACATAAGAATTAATTTTTCTAATTGAATACAATTAATATCAAATTAGGTCAAGTTTCCGTATGTTTACTAAGTGTAGAAGTATTCAATATTTCAAATATTCAATAATTTAGATGATTTTTGTTTAACTAAGTACATTGATAATATTAAGTTTTATTTTTAATGAAAACAAGCAATTTTTTTTCATTCTTTTAATAGAAAGAATACAACCATTTTATGATACTATGATAAGTAAAAATAATGATTTAGTTATCAATTTTTTTTCCATGAAGCAAAAATATGCTATTTAAAGGTTTTTATTTGTGCGAAGGTATATTTATAATTTCCGAATTTTCAAATGTTGACGTTATTTGACCGTGAAAGCACGGGTAAAGAAATACTATGATAGGGAATTTTGCTGACAGAAGATATATACACGATTTCATATTACGAATTATATTATTATACACTAGAAAAAGGTGTAGAAATAGTTTTATGATAAATCAAGATACCTATTGAGAGTATAATAGAAGGAATTATTATTTGGAGTATAATAAGAAGAGAAAAGGAAATATTTTTAAGATGTTGGAACAAAATGGAAAATCCAACATAATGGACAAGAATAATTTCGACGGAAATATGAGTTCCCGAATAAACTTAATGATTAAGAAACAAGTTAGACAGAATTTTTATTTACCGATGTTATGACAAAGAAATGAAACCTAGAAAGGAGAAATGTAACAAAGAAACTATGAAATGATGTAAGACTGAAATTATTGAAAATTGATATGATTTTAAATTAATCAATTTTGAAACTACAAAGAGTATTATCCCAGATAGAGAGACTAATCAAGATTCGATTGATTAAAAGAATTCATAAAGGCAATCAAAATAAACGATGAATATTTGGACGAAACGAAAATTTAAGGACAAGTTATTAAGATGTCACAAAAAAAATGGAATATTTAATGACAAAAAAAGTTATTGATAAAATAATGAAGTGTCTAAGGAGACATTATTTTGAGACATATGCATATTATATATAAATATACTTTAAGTTCTTATATTATAAATATATTTAAATATTTGAATGAATAACATAATTTATGTAAGGCTTTATAGCAGATATAACCAGAGAAATAGAGATAAGACTATTTTGTTGTGACGTCATAAAAGTGACTATTTTCGCGAAGAAAGTGAACTGTTAGTAATTAATTGGTACCAAAAGTTAATTATCATTAATAAGGTTTTCTCAGTTGTATTTTTATGTAAATTAGGTAAATATTTTAATGGGCGCCCAGAACCATAAGTAGTATTAGTATTCAGCGATGGTAGCTGAGCCTTTTTGGTGATTTTTAACAGAATATAGTCTATTTTTATCAACACTTTCTTTCGATTTTTTTTATTGAATTTTGAAGTTTTTTAGATGCCGATAACAGGTTTTTGATTTAAATTTTTTTAAAATCGGTCGAATTTTAGTATAAATATTTTATAATAAAGTACAATTAAAGACAATCTAAACAATAAAAACCAACTCTTGTCAAGGAAAAGGTACAAAATGAAAATTAGAAGATATTAGCACACCCATTTCGTGTTTTGAAACTAACTGGATCTCACCTAGACTGAGTATATTAGATCAGACAGGAATTTAGGGATGCAAGATGTAGAAGATTTTTTTAAGCGCACAACTATCCATTTTGTCTTTTTGGGACAAACCTTCTCACGACTAAGGACGTGCAAAAGGACCGGAAGCAAATTCAAGGGTATAAAGTTGCGGAAAAATACCCACCAAGTAGGTAAGGGTTAGAAAATGAAGAATTTTTAAAGTAAATGTATAAAATATATAAATGAATAATTATGGAAACTGATATGAATATGTATGAAGGAATATATTATATGAAATATGAAGTAAATGATGTAAAGAAGAAATATGAATAAGAAGAAGATTTATGTTTAATAGTACACTATGAAGAAAGTAATAAGTATAAAGAAAATAAAGAAAAATATTATTAGTGTGAAGTAGGTACCTGACAAGAAGAAAAAGAAAAAGTAGAAGAAGAAGAAGAAGAAAAAAGAGAGAATTTTTAAAAGAAGAATATGTAAAAATTTGAGAACATCAAAAGAATTGTCTTATAAAAGTCTAGTAACAGAATCAGAATTAAGAGAGTAAATTCAATTTTAAGAGTTTAAATTGTAATTTCTTTTTAAATCTTTGAGTTAAAGTAAAGTATAAAATATAATTTGTGAGTGTAGAATTTCGCGAGATATAAAGAAAAGGAATTATGTAAGAATAGACAATATTATTGAAGTTTGTTTTGTAAATTATGTATATGTATATATGTTTAGGTTTAATGTTTTCAAGGTAATGTTTGTGTATTATTGGCGTATAAAAGTGAAAGTGTAAAATAAGCAAGCTTGTACATGGTTTCATTTTCATTTGAATAGGTCAGTATTAATATGACACAATTTTGACCGAAGTATAAAAAAATAGTATTTGTTAGTAAACACACCGTAAAATTTATCCTAATACCGATTAAGATTTTTTTTCATTTCGTAAATCAGATAATAAAAAAAATCTTAAAGAGAGGAAGGATGGTGTCCTGGAATAAGATTATGAGATTAAGATTTTTATCAGTATCAGAAGATGAATTATATTAAATAATATCCAATATTGAACTGGGTCAAGATTGTGTAATATCGACTAACATTTACCTTGATTGTTTATTTAAATATTGAGTGTCGAATCCTTGAGCCACGGGCGCTGAATAAGCACCCGTGTATTTGTAACAATAACACACTTTGATTATTGAAAATAATATAATTAAAAGATCAGAATAAACTTGGTGTTCGTCGAGGTAAGATGTTTCATTCTCCCTTAACTACTTAACATTGAAAAGAACCTGATGTATTACCACCCTTAGCTCCCAGGGTGACAGTAAATACCAGTTATATTAGATGGCGTTCCACATACCACCATATGTTGTTTATTAACCATTTCTTAATGAGATTACAAAATGTATTGTCTTGTTTGATTTTTCCCGTAAGCAAAAACTGCATTGACTCTCCTATTACTATAAAATGTTTTTCCGTAAATAGGTTTAATTAAGCAACTTGCTTTTTGATCTGGATTTTAAATTAAGCAAGAATCATATTATCATGTCCGCGCCGTTCCAGCACGTAGCGTTTCGTTTCCGAAAAATATTGATTTTAATGGTTTTAAACATGAACAATTATTCATACTGTCCGGAGCGTATAGTATCAGACAACTCTTTGTAAAATCAGGTTTTTCGGAGACTACGCTACGTGCTGGAACTGTGCGGGCATGATAATATGATTCTTGCTTTATTCCAATCTCATACATTCGGTAAAAGCGCTTTCCACATTTTAAAAACAATAGCTTCCGACCAGACGATTAATTTCTTTATCTGGTGTTCCGGTAATCGAATAATGAGCTTACTAAAATTTCCGCTCTATGAACAATTCCTTAATCAATTCTGTTCGTCGTCATATTCAAAAGTCAAATCAGTAGACAATAGCAATGGTTTTGGAACATCTTTAAAAACAAAATACTTGGATCACAGAATATTATCCTGATGTATTCTCTGCTTGGATCTTCCATAAATAACTTTTTATTAAGTCTTAAATCAATTATTTATCAAATACATTATCAATATTATTTAATCAACAACTCAAAATATTTCCGATGCCATTTCAAATATTTAAAATATCTAAAACTGTCACTGTCTTGTCATCATATTGTGTTTGACTCAATGCGTTGTATGACAAAGATAGCGAATGTTCGATTTGGAAAATATTACCACTGGCATACTGTCCATTTTTTTGTGAATCCCGAAAAAATTAATAAATGTTTTTAAAAAATTTAAACGCAGAATGAAAGGCTAGATTACACTAGTTTACAACCAATTTGTGACTAGAATTCAATATGCTGTTTTTTGTTAATTTTTGCTCTCTAAATATGATTATGATGGTAAAAAGTTCTTAACACGAAAGATTTTTAAGTTATTTTTAAAAAAAATAGTTATGATTTTTAAGTTATGATTATTTTGCTAAAAATTTTTTAAAACAGTCATTTGTAATATATCGGGGCGTGATATTATTAAATTAACGTTTTTCCTAAAAACTGTGCATAATTTGGCAACACTGGGATATCTAATGTCTACGAATAACACATCAACATTTAAAAAAAGAATAAACCAAAGGTAGTCCTTAATCAGTAAATCTACACATTTAAACTTATACAGTTCTAAACCATTTTAACGACTGTTACTCCTGCATGACACTTGAATATCCAGATATTAACTCAGCAATGAAACCAGTTTTTCATGGAGAAGATATACCAGTTCCAGGACCTCGCCAAATTGAGAGAAAGATTTGAAAATGTATGGTGATAAAAGTTAACCTGATGAAGTATCAGAAAAGAATGATTCTTATTTTCCCTAAAGCAGAAAAAGCACCTTATTGCATCCAACAAGCCGAATTACATGATTTAGTTCGAGCCCTTCACTTGTCCAAAAGACATGCTTAACCCTTAGGTTCTAGATTACAATAATGGATTTTTTTAAATGGAATTTACTAGCTAGTACAACTTAGAATATTTAGGAACCGTAACCAGGAGCTATCCTCGTTTTTTACTATGCAGGATAAAATGTGTGTTTGTGTTAATCCAAATATAGTGAGTCACTGAAGGTGGATATGAGCTCCGTCCGATTTCGTTGAACCTCCATCGATTTACATGAAAATTGGTAAGTGGTTAGAGGATATCTCAAGGAACAAAGGTGACATGGTGCCAACTTGCGCTTTTACGCTGGGGGTGGATGCTACCCCTTCTCTGGGGTGAAAATTATTTTATTAAAATTAACCCCATAATTCGATAGAGGGACAAATTTCATGCAAAATTTGTTATATAAAGTAATTAAAATAAATCAAAATTTTTTGAGTTACTAAAGATCAAACATTTTATTTTTTCTTGAGAAAAATGCATATTTTTAACCAATTTTTCATCAATAACTCAAAAAGTGTAAGTTTTTACAAAAAAGTTATTATTATCAAAATTAAAGCTAATAAAAAATGAAATAAACCCCTTAGTAGAAAAACCTTTTAATGTTAACTAAAAGTGAGTTATAGGTAATTGAATGTATATTTTTTTCGGCGAGTAAAAAACTCTCAAGTATTCAAGCTGAAATAACGGGAAATTGGTGCATTTTATAACATAAACTTATTAAACATTTGTCAAAGTACTTAAAATGTCTATCAAATGAACCCCCGAACATGTTCATAGCGTTAAAAATTAAGCTCCAAAATTTTTTAAAAATTTATCTTTTAAAAATTTTTCCAAAAAATGTTATCGTTTTTTTTTAATAACTCCGTTCGTGTTTACGATATCAGGTTCATCTAAAAACTGTTTGAAAGTTAATTCCAAGTGCTATTTAAACACGTTGAACCTAATCTTTTAAACCCCTTACTTTTTTAAAAACAAAAGGTGAAACGACCCCGGTTGCATGGTTCCCATAGCAAAATTTAAGATTTAAACGTTTCTATCTCGGTTATTTTTTAACCTATGGAAATAGTAAAACAGGTAAAATATTTGGCATAGAAAAAATTAAAATTTGGTTATATATAAATTTTTACGTATACTGAGTATTATTGGAGTTATTATCACAAGAATATGAGAATTACAATAATTTGAAAAATTATGATTTTTTAAATTATATCTTTTTTCAAAAGTATGCATTCTAAACCGATCAAAATTATCAAAAACATTAATTATGCTAATATAAAAAAGTTCTTGTAAGGATTACTGTAAATTTTAATTTTTGTGGAAATGGCGTATGTTTTATTTTTCACTTTTTCCTAAAAATATCGAAACGGTTCTTTTATTTTCATTATAACTTGCTTAATTTTGACGCTATTACCTTGTTCTGAAGCTCATTCGATAGAAATTCCGAAGTACTTTGACAAATGTTTAGCAGGAATATTTTATACATTGCATCGTTTTCTCTTTATTTAAGCTTGAATACTTAGATTTGAGTACTCGTCGAAAAAAATACACATTCACTTGCCAATAACTTACTTTGAACTAACATTAATTTAGTCTTTTATATGAGGAATGTATTAAATTTTTCATTATCTTCAATTTCAGTAATAATAACTTTTTTGTAAAAGCTTACAGTTTTTGATTTATACGTGAAAAACCGATTTAAAACATGCATTTTTTACGAAAAAATAAAATCTTTGGTCTTTAATAACTCAAAAAGTGTTGATTTATTTTAATAACTTTATATAACAAATTTTGCTTATAATTTGTCCCTCTATCGACTTATGGTATTATTTTTAATAAAATAATTTTCACCCCTCAGAAGGGGTGGCATCCACCCCCAGGGTAAAAGCGCAAGTTGGCAGCATGTTACCTTTGTTCCTTGAGGTATTCTCTAATTACTCACCAATTTTCATGAAAATCGATGGAGGTTCAACGAAATCGGAGGTGAAAACCTTCAGTGACTGCACTAATAGTGTTATGGGAAAATTTGGATATGCACAAAATTGCGTACAAAAGTCTAACTATAGTTTTTATTTCTAGTTCTAAACTGATGTGTATATAGTATATAAGAATTTTTATAATAAACAGCAATATTTGATGCATTCTATAACTCCAAATCTAACATTTCACCTGATCAGACAATGTGCGGTGGACGCCTATACAGAAATGAGCGGCACTTTAAGAAGCAGATAACTCAAAATATATACATGGTGGAATATTTTAGTGTTTGAATCCGCATTCAGAACGCATTAAACTCCCCGATACAGCCATTTTAACATCAGTTGCAACTTTTTTTGTTTATTTGTTGACTAGTGTTATTATCGAGGGCCGACAGTCCCTTAGAATAAATAAAAGGTTTCGTTTGAATGAGATATTTGAAATTAAAAGTCACACTACATTTTCTCTTTGTTTTTCACCCCTGTAACTTATTAAAATAAACATTATAGAAGTTTTCAGGGACTGTCGGCCCTCGGCAATAACGTAATCTTTCATTCTGCGTTTAAATTTTTAAAAAATACCTATTAGTTTTCTCAGGATTCGAAAAAAATGAATCCCCATTTGAATAGCCATTGCACCCGAAAATACGTACCCATCCCCTTAACCACCTTACTTTTTCATCTGGATTTTAAATTACCAATCTCATACATTCGGTGGAAGCGGTTTCCACATTTTAAAAACAATAGCTTCCGACCAGGCGATTAATTTCTTTATCTGGTGTTCAGGTAATTGAATAATGAGCTTAATAAAATTTCCACTCGATGAACAATTTTTTAATCAATTCTGTTCGTCATCAGATTTAACAATTTAATTAAACCAATATACTTGAGTGGATCTTCAAACGGTGGCATGAAGTATTAAACAGGATTAAATTTTTGTTTTTAACAGATTCCGCGCTTTAGAAGTAACGTGCCCACTAAACATTCTCAATAATTGTTTTTATTTGAAATTATTTTGAGATTTATTATTATTTATTGTTATTACGAGGCTTGTTCAATTATTGAAACTCATCTTTGGTTCAGAAAAAATGAATTGGCAAATATATTTACAAATTTATTCCACTACAATTAAGTAACATATCCCATTGTTTTATTAACCGATGTATACCCCTAATAAGGAATTGTTGTGGCTGTTGTTCGAATAATTCTTTTGCCGCATATTGTGTACTTCTTCGTCCGACTGAAAACAATTATCATTTAACGTCTTTTTCAGTGGCCTAAAAATGTGAAAATCGCGTAGCGATAAATCGGGACTATAGGCAGAACCTGGGCCATTGAAGACAACACTGGAACTCTGAGAACAAACAGAGAAGATATAGCAGAGGCATGGAGATTGTATTGCAGGGACCTATATAAAGATGATCAACGCCAAGAACCTGTTAACCAAATCTCTGACGAAGTGGAAGAAGAACCTGATATACTTGAAAATGAAGTAAGACTCGCGATCAGTAAGCTCAAATATAATAAAGCACCAGGTCCAGATATGATAACAGCAGAAATGCTCAAAGCCACAGAAGAAACTGGCGTAAAATTACTTCATCTACTCTGTAACCAAATATGGCATTCAAAACAATGGCCTGAAGACTGGACAAAATCTACAATAACACAATTCATAAAAAAAGGCAGCTTCCATAAATGCGACAATTATAGAACTATTTCTCTTATATCACATGCCAGTAAAATAATGCTACATAATATAATCAATGAGAGACTAAAAACATTCCTTCAAAGAGAAATTCCACACACAAGAGCAAACTGGATTTACCAAAGGTAGAGGTACTCGAGAACACCTGTTGAATATAAGACAGATAATCGAAAAATCTAGGGAATTCAATATTCCACTGTACATATGCTTTATAGATTATCGTAGGAGGTTGGCCGGCCTGAGCTGGTGTAGTAAATATCGTGTTTGGTGGAGCTTTCTTGTTTTTGATTAATCTCCGTGAATGGGCTTCTTCGTGCGATGTGTTGGTGGAAGTGAATTGAATGAGTATATGCTGAACATTTTGTGATATGGGGATGGACTGTGAAAGGGACAGTAAAGTGTTTGTAGCAGATAGTTCAGTATCCTTATCACTTGATTGACTTTTACGGCTGTCCGCACACAGTACCAACGTTATAGAGTACCATGCTAAATGACAACCAATAGATAAGCATAGTGAACGCCAGGTAGTTATGCCAAACATAATACGTGTAATTGTTTATTTATTTATCGCTGTGACAGCTGTTTATACAGGCACCTGATTTGGAGTTTTTATCAATTATTTCTTTGATTCTCAATGCATAATATTGTCATTTTTAAATGAGTAAGGACGCTGATAACTTTTCAACACCAAACAATAAGCGGTCAAGAAGCGAAGTATCCCCGTTGTGTCAGAGTAATATGGCCATGATTAACAGGGAAGAGTTAAAAAGCGTCCTGGAAGAATCATTGGATGCAAAATTAAATCCAAGACTGGATACAATAGAGATAAAATTAAATAACGTAGCAACCAAAGAAGATATAAACAGTCTAAGAGCGGAAATTTCAAGCTTAAGAAGGGAAAATAATGAGTTAAAGGAACGAGTACTGCTTCTGGAGAGTCAAGTTGCTAATTTTGCGGGTGAGTTGGGAGATCTAAGAACCAGGGATGAGGTGAAGCAACAAAGATTAATAGAGCATGAAGGGAGACAAAGAAGAAACAACTTGATTTTCAGGGGATTGCATCATTCCGGTAGAGAACCTTGTATTCCTGTCATTAAAAGATTTTTTTCAGATATGCTTGGAATGCAGGAAGAAATCAGAGTGAATAGGGCACATCCACTAGGTCCATCCAGGTTAAACGGTCCGATCATCGCACACATTCCTTGGGATGACGACATAGCGCTAGTATTTAAGAATATAAAGAAACTTAAAAATACCAGGATTTATGTTGACAGAGACTATACAAAAGAGGTTAGGTGGAAAAGAGCAACATTAAGAAAAGTCATGAAAAAGATTAAAGAACAGAACAGTGAAATTATGCTGAAACTCGTATTTGATAAACTTTTGATAGAGTCAGTGCGATATTCTTGGGATGATCAGTTGGGCCTAATGTGCGGTACAGAAAATGGGCCTGAAAAGTTATTAAAGGACTGGAACATCAGTTTGAACTTAAACATGGACACGAAGCAACAAGTAGAAGATACCATACAGATGGAGTCGGGGGAAGGGTCAGTGAAGAAGGCAGGGAGAGTTATTTAGAGTCTATCGATACTTTTGAAACATTTAGAATATTGTATTATAATGTAGGAGGGATTAAGACATTGCTCAGGGCACCAGAATTTAATGAATATGTAAGTAGTTTTCATATATTTATATTAAGTGAAACTCACGTTGAGAAGGTCTCTAGTTATGTATATGATAATTTATTTGATAGTTTTAGGACATTTGTTGTGCATGCCACTAGAACAAGCTCATTTGGTAGGGCTAGTGGGGGAATGATCTGTGGGATAAAGCCGGAATTGAAACCTAGGTATATCGAGATAGAGGGACAGATGGTAATTCAACTGACCATGTTATCTCATGATGTAGATATAGTACCAGTATATCTAAGACCAGGAGAAAAGTGGGAGAGAGATTTTTTTAATTTGGAAAGGGTTGTTGTTGACATCACAGAGCAGAGAGGTGGAGAATCGATTGTAATGATTGGAGATGTAAATGGAAGAATAGGAGAAGAGTCTAGTCTAGATATAGGGATAGAAGGGTGCGAATACGTTGGTGTATTAGAACCGGTAAGAACATCTAAAGACAAAATAGCCAATGCTCAGGGAAGGAGGATTATAGGACTTTGTGAGGAAAATGATATGGTAATTTTGAATGGTAGGACTCCAGGTGATCATAAGGGTGAACTCACTTTTGTAGGTACTATGGGGAGCTCTGTAATAGATTTGGCGTGCATTTCAAGGGCATTAGTGCAGAGATTGGGGGATTTCTCAGTAGGTTGTGAATACTTTTCAGATCATCAGCCAATAATCCTGGAGCTCAAGATGGTGAGGGATCAGAGGCAGATACAAAATGAGGACATTTTACCGTTACTACCTAAACTTAGATGGACAAAACAAGATGCAAGAAATTTTGAAAATAAAATAGAGGAACGTATTCAGCGGATAGACGTGAATATGATGAGGCCTGAAAGTTTTGTTGAGGAACTGCAAAGAATTATTATGGAAACCGCCGAGATGGGAGGAGTACACGAACAGAGAGGTAAGAGAGGGAGTAATAAAAAAGGTAAGCAAGTATGGTTTGATCGAGAATGTGGGAAATTGAGAAAGCAGGTAATGAGTTTCCTAAATATGTTTAGGAAGACGGGTGGAGGATATGTGAGAGATATTTATTTGCAGAGAAAGAGAGAGTATAAACAGACTTGCGAAAGAAAAAAGAGAGAGTATTACATGAGAGTGGCAGAGGATTTAAGTAGAGCACGTGATTCTAAAGAGTTTTGGTCTTTGGTAGGTGCTTTTAAAATTAAAAATAGTTCGAGATGTGCAGCAATCCCCTTAGAGACATTTCGTCTGCACTTTTTGGGTCTCCTAAATCCAGCACTTCCCTCGGACCAACTAAGTTATGCAGAGCCTTATATTGTCGATGAAAGGATGGATGTGAGTTTTGATATGACGGAGTTAGATATAGCACTCATAAGCCTAAAGGATAATAAAGCACCTGGTACCGATAGGATACCGGCTGAGTTTTATAAAAATCTTTCAGCTACTAGCAAAGCAAAGTTATTGGTTGCTTTTAATGCAATGTTCAATCGAGCCTCGGTTCCGGATTCTTTCCGGGATGCGATAATTTTTCCTTTGCATAAGAAAGGTGCGGCAGACGATGTAATGAATTACAGGGGAATAAGTTACCTGAACGCAGTAGCCAAGTTGTTTTCGTCTTTGTTATTGGGTAGAATAAAAAAGTGGGCAGAGTCAGGGATTTTACTGGAATACCAGGCAGGGTATAGAGAGGGATACTCTACAGTTGACCAACTGTTTAACTTGACAAGCATAATTAAAATACGAAAAGCAAGGGGTTATAAAAGAACCTATGCTTTGTTTGTGGACTTCAGTAAAGCATTTGATACGATTGATCGACAAGCGCTGTATTACAAGCTTAGTTGTATGGGGTTGTCTTCCAAAATGCTGGAAATTATCAAATGCATTTTTACAGGAACACAATCTGCAGTATGGGGAACGAATGGTACGTCACGTTGGTTTGACTGTGAGATGGGAGTTAGACAAGGCTGCATTCTTAGTCCGCTGCTATTTGCATTATTTCTTAATGACTTACATGATTTTCTAGGAGGAGGCGTTGATTTAAACGGATTTATCATTAGAATATTACTGTATGCTGATGATATGGTAGTGTTAGCAAGCAGCCCGAGAGGTTTACAAATTATGATCAATAAATTAGGGGAGTATTGCAAACTATGGAATTTGAAGATCAACATGGACAAGACAAAAATTATGGTTTTTAGACAAGGAGGTGGAAAAATTAAAGAAGAGTGGAAAATAAATGGAGAAGTGGTGGAAGTTGTTAATAATTATGGCTATTTGGGAGTGAAACTAACACCGCGGCTTTCTTTTAGTTCCCACTTTATCGAAAAACGACGAGCGGCTAGAGCAGCTATAAACATGGCTTGGCGACAGGTCTTAGCTAAGGCGAATCTTCCACTATCATCTAAGGTGCGTATTTATGAAGGGGTAGTCCGATCTATTCTCACTTATGGTGCTCAAGTTTGGGGATTGGTGGAATTTAAGGAAGTTGAGGAGGTAAGAAGGTTTTTTATAAAAAAAATGTTAAATATTCCGAGTTACTGTCCAAACTATATGTTGGATTTAGAAACCAACATTGAGCATGTGTATCTATTTACGATGAAGTTGCATAAAAAATATGTCAAGAGAGTTTTAGAGTATGAGGAAGGACGTCTGCCTAAATTTCTGCTTCAGGAAATGATAAGAGCTAACTGTGGTTGGAGAAGAGATTGGGAAAACTTGGGAGAGAGATGGGGAGTGGAATTTAACACAGAGTGGGAAAATAGGAGTTTTTGGGAGGATAAGTTGGAACAGGTGATACGAGCCATTCGTGTTGGGATAAAGGAAAGAGCAGTGGAGAGAGCAACTAGATCAAATTTCTGCAATCATTATAGAGAGTTAATGGGACTAGGCGTTGTCATGGGTTATGTGAGGGATGAGGTGAGTTTTAATGATATAAGGTGGATATTCAAGATTAGATGTGGAGTATTGTATCTCAATGATAGACCTGGTAGGGCTGATGATAGGAAAAAGTGCTTTGTGTAATGAGAGGGAGGTGGAAGATATTTTGCATTTCATGGGACGATGTCCGATACTACGTGAATACAGAATGAAGTGGTTCAGAAAAAGTAGATTAGATAGGGAAGAATTGTTGGAACTTATGAGAGGTTTGGGCTGGAGGGAACTGGTTGGATATGCAAGGGATGCATGGAAGTATAGATACAATCTAGTGTTGGAATATAACTATTAGACTCATGACATTCTATTCTTCTTCTTTATGTATTGTGCCTATTCACCAGTTCTTAACCGATTTTGAGCTTGTATTCACGACACTCTAATTAATAGGTAAAATTTAATATATACTTCTCAATTAATGAGTGACCTTTTATGCTTTATTAAATCTTAATTAATATTTAATTTAATTGTGTTTATATGTTTATTTAAGTACATACATAATACTTTATAAAATTTCGTTATGTATACTGGTGTAGTGTTGCCCAAATGCAAGACCAAGACGAGACTTGGACAGTCTTGGTCTTGGTCTTGCACCAATACACCTGGTCTTGGTCTTGGTCTTGGTATTGCACTCCCAGTCTTGGTCTTGGTCTTGGTCTTGCAGCAAGAGTCTTGCAAGTCTCGCAGTTACCCACTAGCATATTGCTATTTATTAATAAACAACTCACATTCGGTGGGTTTGAACACACGATCTAAACTATCCCTGCCTATACTCTAACTAACTGGGCTATCTACCATGTCCCACGGGAGTCAGTCTGTTTCTTAATAAACGTTTGCATTTAATAACCTGACATGTGCTAAAATATGGTGAAAACACAAAAAAACAAACAAATGACATAAACTTATCTAGACTGTATTTTAAAGAACATTATCTGTCTAGAAAGGGATTGATGGACTCTCACATTAGGTATATGAAATGAAATGGAATAAAAGAGTTCTACAATTTGCCATTTATTCAAATATAGAATAAAAAAAAATACAAATTAAATTACAGCACAGTACGCAATAGCTTTGACACTATTATTAGTTGAAAATTTTTGTTTGCTATTAGTTGAAAATTTTAAGATTGACTTTTTTTAACAAGAATTAATACAAAGTAATACACGCAGTTTAATTATATAACATTTATACACAGTGAGTTTTATGTATGGAATGCCTCAAATATCTCGGAAACGACTTGAACGATTTTTATAGAATTTGGTGAGTAAAGGTCTTCTAATGCGGCCGATATTAAAATGGTAATTACAGATTGTTACCAGATCTTGCGTATTTTTGAAAATATAATGAACTTTAGTATCTCGAATAGAACACCCTGTATATTTTTGCATTTTGAACAATAATAACTACTAATTAATTTTCATGTAATATTTCCTATACCGAAATGCCGTAATTTCTGAGTTATTTCTATATTTATTTAAAAAAAATTAAACAAATTTTAAAAATCAATTGTTTTAGCCCTGGCAGACTTACTTTAGGTTCTTTGAATCATATGGAACAAAAAAGGTCTTTTGTAGTTTTTATCTAAAGTTATTCGTTTCCGAGTTATAAACAATTTAAAACTGAAAAAAATCGAAAAATGACGATGTTCAAGGCTCAAAAACACAAGTACATAATAACTATTTGTATAACAAGGGAGGAAAGTGCTACTTTTCCTCCCGAGAATGAAGTTTACGGCCCGACGCGTAGCGGAGGGCAGTAATCATTCAAGGGAAGAAAAGGCACTTTACTCCCATGTTATACATATGGTTTTTCCACCTTCCTCAAATAACAAGTCATTTTTTCATTTTTACTTAATTTATTTTATGTAACTAACCAACAAAATTTATTAGAAATAAATCTAACAAGTAGGTACAATATAACTGTCAACTGTCAAATATAAGTCAAATTATTAATGTAAACATTGTTAAATCAAAATAACAATTTACTGTTTTTTACCATTCTGCAAAATACAGAGTGTTTTATAAATAAATGTTAAAATGTATAGATACTTACGTAATAGAAAATAGATATTATACAAATAGATAATGACATACCATGACGTTACTTTTACGTTTCCTCCCTAGGGAGGAAAAGTACAACTTTGCTCCCTACAATCAGGTCCGGAAAAGTATACTTTCGGTAGAGGTAGGTGGAAAAAAATATTATTTTCGAAATCTCGAAGTGCCTGAACTGAAGTTTAAACTTTATTTATCAGTTGTCGATAAGTAATTTGTTTATTTCATTTTAAAAAACATTGTTTTTTAGTTTTTAATGCCCCATCCTCTCATAAGTTCTTCATTAACAATAAGAAAACAATGGCAAAATCACATATCGGCCAATATCTCTTTTTATATAATAATAAATATCGCTTTTTTTTAAATTTGACGATTTTGTCACATTTTACCGTGCGCGAATGGACTATACAACATTATCTTATCTAGTGCTTTTTCAGCGAAAAATTTTGTTTGTCCGATTGATCTAATATCTAATTGCACACCCTGCAAAAAGTAGGACGTTTAGTCTTTACGATATGGATAAGGAAAAACAATTGAGTGGTTATCCGTAACAGTGAATATGGTATTCGTATTATATTTTTATCACCTTCTAGGCGACATACTTCTTTAAAAGTTTCAATGCGATATTGTTATACACACGACACAAGAAGATTATTTTATGAAAGGTTGCTATTCTCAAAATCTAGACAATTGCTCAATTGTAATTAATTTCGGAGCGAAGGCGTCGTCTGATATTAGGAAAGAATGAAATATTTTATTTTTACATTGTATAATAATTTATTATGACTTCTGAGTACGTATCCAATAAATAAGTGTTCATATTTTTAATTCGGTATGTATGTTCATCGTATTGTTCATAATGCGGATAAATCCATTTTTCCAAATTTTTGTTACTTATTTTTTTGTATCTCATAGTCTCTAAGCATATACCCGAACTAATATACAGGGTGTAACAAAAATACAGGTCATAAATTAAATCACCTATTTTAGGACCAAAAATAGTTCTAATGAACCTAACTTACCTTAGTACAAATATGCATATAAAAAAAGTTACAGCCCTTTGAAGTTACAAAATGAAAATCGATTTTTTCCAATATATCGAAAACTATTAGAGATTTTTTATTGAAAATGGACATGTGGCATTTTTATGGCAGGAATATCTTAAATAAAAATTATAGTGAAATTTGTGCACCCCATAAAAATGTTATGGGGGTTTTATTCCCTTAAACCCACCCAAACTTTTGTGTACGTTCCAATTAAATTATTATTGTGATACTATTAGTTAAATTCAATATTTTTATAACTTTTTTGGTTCTTAGTATTTTTTCGACAAGGCAGTTTTTATCGAGTTGCGGCTTCTTTTCTAATATGTTTACGTAGAGATTTTATGGGGGTTTTGTTCCTTTAAACCTCCCAAATGGTTGTGTACGTTCCAATTAAACTATTACTGCGATACCATTAGTTAAACACAGTGTTTTTAAAACTTTTTGCTTCTGTGTATTTTTTCGATAAGGCACATTTTATCGAGATGTAACTTCTTTTTTAATATGGTTTAAAATATACCTAAATATGTAAATCATAAATAAATTTTCCAAGTCTCCATAATCAAGTCTCCATAATCGTACTTAGCCATATCACAGATGAACATAACATATATGTGGCCATATACAAATATGTGGTGGATTTGACAAATAATAATATGCAAAATATTTCGACAAATACTGACTTTTCGAAAAAGTACCAAGAGGCAAAGAAGTTTTTAAGGCATTGTGTTTAACTAATGGTACTACAATAATTGTAGTACGTATAATTATTATAATCAAATTGAAACGTACACAAAAGTTTGGGGGGGGGGTTTAAAGGAACCAAACCCCCATAAAATCTTTATGGGGTGTCTAAATTTCACTATAATTTTTTCTTAAGATACTACTGCCTTAAGAATGCCACATGTTTATTTTCAATAAAAAATCATCAATAGTTTTCGATATATTGGAAAAAATCGATTTTCATTTTGTAACTTCAAAGGGCTGTAACTTTTTTTATGTGCACATTTGTACTAAGGTAAGTTAGGTTCAATCGAACTATTTTTGGTACCAAAATATGTGATTAAATTTATGACCTGTATTTTTGTGACACCCTGTATTATTCCATAAAACGGCACTCAAACTGCAAGACGCAAGAGTCTCGCAGGCTTGGTCTTGTTCTTGCTCAAGTCTTGCACGGTCAGTCTTGGTCTTGGTCTTGCTAAAATAAGGCGGTCTTGGTCTTGGTCTTGGTCTTGCTAAAACGCAAAAACAAGACCAAGACTGCAAGACCAAGACCGATTTTGGGCAACACTATACTGGTGCCTGGTATAAGCTTATCCCAGCAAGGTAATTTCACTGGAAACTATATAATTTTTTTTCACATTCATTAGTTACATTTTTTTTTAATAATTGTTAATTTTATTGTTAGTTATAGATAAAAAAATGTTGATTAATATTTTGGCCAACCCCCCAGACGACTAATGGTCATGGGGGAAAATGTTTTATTAGGTGAGCTATTATGTCACTTTAAGCATTACTGTAGTTAAAAGCAATAAACATTTCTGATTCTGATTCTGATTCTATAGATTATCGTAAGGCGTTCGACAGGGTCAAGTGGAGACACTTATGGCAAATACTAAAAGAAGTAGGCGTACCCCAACACCTTATTTCGCTTATAACTGAACTATACGAACATACTACTGGATCAGTTAAAGTGCTTGACATACTTTCAAACGAATTTCATCCAGAACGGGGTGTCAGACAGGGATGTATACTATCTCCACAATTATTCAATATATATGTAGAGCATATTATGAGAAGAGCACTTGAAGGATGGGAAAAGGCATCTCAATAAATGGTCATAAAATAAACAACCTACGTTTCGCAGATGACACAGCCCTTCTTGCAAATAGTCAAGCAGAGCCGATTGATCTTATACGACTGGTTGAAAACGAAAGTCAAATATTTGGTCTGCAATAATTAAACATATCAAAGACAAAGATCATGATAGTGGATAGACTACATAACAATCATCCACATATAACCGCAATTGATCGGTTTGAGGTTGTGAGCTCATACTTATATCTGGGATCATTAATCCCAAACACAGGGTCACTACAGGAAGAAATAAAACGTAGATGTGATCTAGCAAAAGTCACCACAGCAAAAATGACCACCATATGGAAGGACTGTCAAATTTCAAGAGCGTTAAAGATGAGGTTGATCACTGTTTAATATTCCCAATACTGACATACGGATGTGAATCTTGGACCCTGAGAAATTCCGAAAGAAGAAAGATAGACGCCACTGAAATGTTCTGTTGGAGACGAATGCTACGAATTCCTTGGACCGACCATAGAACAAATAATTCGATTTTAAGAGAGCTAAAAGTTAGCCAACGGCTCTCCAGTAAAGTCCATCTCCAACAATTAAAATACTTTGGACATGTTATGAGAGCAAACACAGAAAACATGGAAAGACTCATTATACAAGGAAAGGTGGTGGAAGGCCGAAGATGACGAGGAAGATCCCCAACAAGATGGATTGATCAAATTACGGGAATATGCAAAAGACCTATGCATGAGTTAAAAGAAATGACCAGAGACAGAGATCTTTGGAGACGGACAATACGCGACATCACGTCGACCACTACACTCCCTCCGGGGGGTCAAGCTTGAAGAGAGAGAGGCAACATAAGGCCAATCCTTGTCATGCAGATGAATGCCATCGCATGTGAGCTTCTCTAAACACCTATAGCGACACGCTTCATTTATAATTTTTAAAGTTATACTTCTTTAGGCGCGATTGGGAGTAAAATTTCATAATTCTGCGCGCATGCGCACACAAACAGTATGTACTTAGTTGCAATGAATTGTTCAGAATTAAAAAACGGCTCCGAACTCTGGAGAGGAAACAGATAAGAGGTAGAGCATTGGACTAGAGATCGAGAGGTCGCGGGTTCAAATCTCGGACGATTCACGTTTTTGGTAGTTTTAATAAAAAAATTTTGAAAGTGGTAGGTAAGAAAGTTAGTTTAATATTAAAAAAAAATGCAAATATAAACAGTTAAGTATATTTATTTCGTTGAAATTATATAATAGAAGTATAACTTCTTCTCTCTCTCCTCAGTCATTTCCACATTGCTGAGTGTCGTGATTCCCTATAATACGAGCAACTATCTCTTTCCATCGTCGTCTGTCCTGAGCTTCCCTCATGGATTCAGAGAATGTTTTTCCACTGGCTTTCTGTACTTGATCCGTCCATCGAGTAGGTGAGCGACCTCTACTTCTGCGCCCTTCACGTTTCCCGAAATTATAAGTCTCTCAAGATTATCATCACTTCTTACGTGCGTACAAAGTACACACACACATTCTTTTTTTCATTGCTAATTTTAAATATTAACTTTCTTTTCTACACGAAAATAATGTGGGTTATTTAAAATTCACATGTGTTTCGCTCCTAAACTACAAAACGAGATTGTATAAAATTAATGTTTTTTTCTGGGAAACAAATTTCCCATTAAATAGTTACCTTATCAGACCTTAAGTCAATAAATCACTTTTTAAATGAATTCGAAGACGCTTCTTAAAGGGTCAGCCTCTTTATGTCAATAAATTAGTCTTTAACTTAATACCACAGACATGTGTTTTCAGTTCAGTCGATCCACAACAACGAGTCGATACACAAGCCCAGCAGGCATCGGTCGGTCATACAATCCTCGCTGGGCTCAAACAATAACATTACCTTACGAGATATAAGCACGCCTTTTTAACCAAAAATAAATAAATATTACTGTTCGTTGTTTTTACACTTATTTTAATTTAAGTTAATTTTTTCCGTTAACCACCAACGGAATACACCTTAGCCGAAGAACAATGAGGATACATTCTAGGAAAAGGAACGCGTGAGAAGAAATTGAACAGCAGACAGATAATAAAAAAAAACAACGGAATACATGTTGCATTGCATCATTCTCATTTTTATACAAATAGAGAAGTTGTGGCTCTTGAAGAAGGTCCCCCATTCGATTGAAGGTGGATCTAGCTTTTCTGATGCGCGTTCTCCTGGTTGTTGGTCCATTTTTAATTTACTATGGTGCTGAGGTAGTTGTAGTACGTCACTAGGTTTGCTGACGTAGAGTTGACCGTGTGTTATCTTTTTTTGCTAATTATCATAAGCTTTGTCTTCTTTACGTTTATATTGAGTACATATTGTTGACTGTATGTGATTTTATTCACAAGCACTTATAGGTCTTTTAGGTTGTCCGCAAATACCATGGTGTCATCTGCATATCTAATGTTGTTAGCCGGTAACCCTTTAGTAGAATGCCTTTCTCGTTTTCGTGGAAAGTAATAAATATTTTTTCCACCTACCTCTACCGAAAGTATAGTTTTCCGGACCTGATTGTAGGGAGCAAAGTTGTACTTTTCCTCCCTAGGGAGGAAAAGTAAAAGTGACGTCATGGTATTTCATTCATGAAATATAACGTATTGACGCCATGTACAATATCTACAATATTTTCTATTACGTAAATATCTATACATTTTAACGTTTATTTAAAAACACTCTGTATTTTGCAGAATGGTAAAAAGCAGTAAATTGTTATTCTGCTTTAACAATGTTTACATTAATAATTTGACTTATATTTGACAGTTGACAGTTATATTGTACCTACTTGTTAGTTTTAGTTCTAATAAATTTTGTTGGTTAGTTACATAAATAAATTAAGTAAAAATGAAAAAATGACTTGTTATTTGAGGAAGGTGGAAAAACCATATGTATAATATGGGCGTAAAGTGCCTTTTCCTCCCTTGTTATACAAATAGCTATTTCAGAGTAGATATTGAAGATTAGAGGAGACAAAATACAGCCTTACCCCACTGTACGCATGATTTTTACACATTCCGTGTGTTATAATATTCAGTAAAGGTTTCTAATTATTTTCAGATCTTCTTTTTCTTCATGTACCATGTCCTTTCAGAACGTTGGTTACCATCATAGCTATCCTAATTTTATTCACTGCCACCCTAAATAGCATGCTTGTATCGACACCATACCAATCTCGCAAGTTCTTCAACCATGAGGTTCTTCTTCGTCCTGGACCGCGTTTGCCTGCTATTTTTTCTTGCATAATATTTTGTAGCAACCTATATTTGGGACCTCTCATTACATGTCCGAAATACTCCAGCTTTCTCTGCTTGATGCTTTTTATGATCTCAGTAGTCTTGCTGAGACGTTCTGGTATTGTGGAGTTTCGAATCTTCTCCACCCAGGAAACTTTTAAAATTCTTCTATAGCACCACATTTCGAAAGTCTCAAGGCAATTTAGATCGATTTTATTCACAGTCCAGGACTCGACACCATAAAGTAAGACCGAGAACACGTAGCAGCGAAGTACGCGGATCCTCAATGCCAATTTTAGGTCTCTGTTACATAACAACTTGGACATCCTTCTAAAAGCGGCTCTAGCCTGCTCTATCTTAGATCTAATTTCGCCGTGACTATCTGCGTTACAATTTAAATGCTGTCCAAGGTAAACGATTAGATCAACTTGCTCAAGTCTGGTATTATTTACATATATAGACGGTTTTATATGCTGCTGTTTACCTATTACGAGTATTTTGGTTTTCCGTATGTTCAGATCCAGACCTGCCTCCCTACAACTCTCAACGACACTATCAAGTAGTGTTTGCAGATCTTCTTGACTAGAAGCTAGGAGTACTGTATCGTCCGCATATCGCAAAATATTGATGACTTCACCGTTTACAAGTATTCCTTCTTGTTTTTCAGAAAGAGCTTTTCTGAAAATTCTTTCGGAGTAAACGTTGAAAAGCAGTGGTGACAAGAGGCATTCCTGCCGTACGCCTCTTTTAATATTAAGAGCCTGTGATTCCACACCATCTACTAAAACTGATGTTGTTTGATTCCAATATAAATTTGCAATTATTCGAACATCTCTGCCGTCCAAGCCTATGTCTTTTAGAGCTTCGATCAATATAGAGTGCTTAACACGATCAAATGCCTTTTGGAAGTCAATAAAACCACAGTATATGTCTACAGATATATCTCGACATCTTTGAGCAAGTACGTTCATTCCAAACAATGCCTCTCTCGTTCCAAACCCGTTACGGAAACCAAACTGTGTGTCATCCAGGTATTCCTCGCATTTATTGTAGATACGACCATGTATTACCTTCAGAAAAATTTTCAATAAATGGTTTAACAAACTAATGGTTCTATAATCAGCACAGGTTTTTGCTGTTGTCTTCTAAGGTAGACCTATAAACAGTGAATTAGACCAGCCATTAGGAAGTTGTCCACTGGTATAAATGGTATTGAAAAACGAAGTTATAGCCTCTAGTCTAAAATATCACTATCATTTATAAGCTTGTATATTTCAGTTGGAATTTCATCAGGACCAGTCGCTCTGCCATCTTTTGATGATTGTATGGCTTTTATTACCTCAGAGCGTGTTATTAGGGGTCCGTCGCAGTTAGTAATATCGGGTGGTGAACTTCTCCTATTGTCTTCGAATTGGTTCGTAACGTAATTTTCCCATTCTATAAGTTTGTCGTCTACTTCAAATATTACTTTACCATGTTCATCTTGTAGCAATGCAGTTTGTTTCTTATTGAAGATACCAGCCGCATCTTTCACTTTTTTATACATGTTTAACGTGTCATATTTGTTTTCTAGTTCTTCAATGTCTTGAGTCTCTTTGGCTAGATGTTTACTGTTTGCTTCTCGTATTTTACGTCGAATTTCTTTTTGTATGCTGTTATAAAGTGTTTCGTTATTTTTCGCTAATCGCCGTTGTTCCATCAAATCCAATATGTCTTCTGTCATCCAAGCCTGCTTTTTTAGCTTTGACCTGCCTTGTAAATTTCTCACACAGATTTCTTTTACTGTTGTTACGATTTTATTTAAGCCCTCATCGACATTCACACCGATACTTTCCCAAATTAAATTTTTGTTCAGTTGTCTTTGAGCTGATTCCTTAACTTTCTCGTCTTGTAATTGGGCTGTATCGATATTTTTGCGAGACTTCTTTTTGATCACCTTTTTTAATTTTAATTGGGTTACTATGGGATTGTGATCAGACCCAATGTCAGCACCTGGAAAAATTTTAACTGATTTGAGGCAGTTTATAAATGATTTTTTATTAGAATGAAGTCGATTTGGTTCCTAATAATTTTGTCCTCTGATTCTGCATTTTACTTCCAGGTGTAGAGTCTTCTCGGTGGTAGTTTAAAGTGAGTATTCGATATAATGAAATCGTGTTCTTCACAGAACTGAACAAATTTATCTCCACATTCGTTTCTGTTTCCCAAGCCATAATCCCCCACAATGTTCAAACAGCGTCCTTTGCCGACTTTAGCGTTAAAATCTCCGACGACTATGGTATTTTCTGCTGCTTTGACAAGATCTAGAGCATCAGTAAGATCTTTGTAAAATGCTTCTAATTTGTCTTCATCACTGGATGATGTTGGGGCACAGACCTGAATTACATTGGTAATGAACGGCTTTGAACTAAATTTTACTAGCATTATTCTGTCAGATATGGGGATATAAGTTAATACTGATTGAGCTAAGTGTTTTGCTACTACGATTGTAACTCCATTATAGTGATTGGCATCGGTATTTCCAGCATGGTACACTTGATATCCATCTACATCACATACTCCTGATCCCGGCCACCTCATTTCACTTATTCCGAGGATGCTGATTTGCATTATTTTCATATCTTTTATGGCATTATATATATTACCCTACTCAAACATGCTTCTGATCTTCCATGTGGCTATTTTGCAAGGATTTCGCATATTAACGACCTGAGAGGCCCTGCAGTCTTGAGATTGTCCTCTCTTGCCGAATCTTGGGTTCCGAGATCCATAATCATTAATGTTTTGACTTAAATTATTTACAGCCATGATAGTTAAAACTAATAGTGCCAAAAGGCCTTTAATGCAGTAGTTCTACTTTGCTTTCTGCATCCTTATGCCGTTGACTAATTTATAGTTCTTCCGCCTTCGGAATCAATTTCTCAATTCCAAGACAAAAGAGTGCCCTACCACGTACCAACTCGTCCGCCCGAAGCCGTTGGTCGGTAAGTGGGAGGATTGCTTATACCGGCAATCACTCGATCTTGGTTGTTAATTTCTGCTTCTTATAGTATTTACGTCACCTTGGCATGCTCTATTCGATCACACGCTTTCTCGTATTCAACCAGACATTATATAGTTAAAAATATTTATTTAGTAAAATCCTTTATACAAGTAATATATTTATTAAAAGTCCCTTAACTAAATCACAAGCAGAGAACGTTTTCGTTCATGAAAAGATCATCATCAGTGCTGAAGATGATGGGTGCCAATTCTGTCAAAAGCCTTTTCTAAATCCGTAAATGCAAAATACGATTTCTTTTTCTTCTTTAAAACTTTATCAATGATCTGATTTATTGCAAATATATGGCCCTGAACGCTTCTTCCCTTCCTAAAACCGCTTTGAGACTCTTCTAATGAAGGTTCAATAATAATTATTGGTCTCAATCTGTTCTCAAATACTCTTTCATACACTTTCAAGACTGTACTCAATAATGTAATTCCTCGGTAGTTAATGCAATCTTTTGTATCTCCTTTTTTGGGGATCGTTAGTATGATTTATATTTCCCAATTTTTTGGTATTAATCTTTCTTTCCGAGCTTTATTAAGTAAGTATTTCCAGAAGAAGTTCTTGTCCTTGGCGTCCCATGTATTTTATCAATTCTGTAGTAATATGGTCATGCCCTGGGGCTTTTCCATTTTGAATTTCATAACTTCTTTTAATTCATCTAAGGTTATATTTTATTCTGTTGCCTCTACTTTTCTTTGTGAATTTGCAATGCGTATTTGTACTCTGCCAGTTTCGAGAGTGTCGTCTGCTTGTAATAATTTTTGAAAGTACTGTTTTCATCTTGCCATTATATACTTTTCCTCTGTTAATATATATCCTTGCTCATTTTTGTTGTGATTGCTTTGTGATAACTTTATAATGTTTTTAACTCTATAGAAAAGTGATATTACTCAAAAATAGAGCAATAATCATTGTCAAATTTTATGTTTAATTATAATCGCATTTTATAAATGGTTTGTATTCCAGAGTTAAATACTAAAACTCCTGTAACGTTAAAATGGATTTTCAGTATTACCTTTGGGCGTTTTTGTTGTTTTATTTCTGAATAATTACAGTTGCAACCAGTCATATACTGTCGATGTTTGATGATTCGTCGAGTGTTTGACTAAAAACAAAGCAGAAATTTAAATTTATCCCTCTGAAATTTATTGCCGTGTATAATGTAATATTTCATGCTTCTACTTTACTGCTTAATAACATGTATAAAATTTTACAGAGAGATTTTAGGTTAAGAACTATATTCTGATTGATATTTGCCTACTTTGATGTTTACAAAACCGAGATTTAATGAAGGAGTCACATCGATAATTTCGTGAGTGTTTTATACAATAAAAAATATGTAACCATCCAGTTCATTTAATTATAAACGAGTTTTACTGTTAATAATAAATAGTCCAGGGTAATAAGGTTTTTTCCATGACACTTCAACAGCCAGCGTACTGAAGCGTTTTTTAGACAGGTAAGACCTATAAGAACACATTGTAACTATTTCCTGCGTAGGATCTGGCGGCCATTTTTATTTATATACAATTTAGTGTCAAAAAACGGCTTTTTTCCTTTTTTCCAGTTCAGTGGAAAATAGTGAAACTTACAGTTTTTTTAGTACAAACATTTTCGAGAGCATGAAAGAAGCTTTAAAATGGCGTATTATAAAGTTTGATATACTCATTTATTGTTAATTATATATAATTGCGAAAAAAGTTCTAAATTGCAAAAAAAATTAATTTCGCAATAACTATTGTAAAAATTAGTGTACAGCCTTGAAATTTTTATCAAATGAGGGGACTTTGGTGCTTAATATTTGACAAAAAGTTCAAAGCGATTTATTTAATTGTTTAAGTTTTATTCAAATTGTTTATCCCAGAGAGCTTTTTTGCAATAACATAAGTCAGAAAATAATGATGCTAGAACATTTTACTAATGTCAAATGAAAGAGCATGAGCTAAACTTTCGAATTGGTTTAAAAAAATTAATAAAAATGCATTTATTAGTAATAAATAATTATGCAAAAGTATCGTCAATTTTTCCTTATAAACTTTTTATACAGTGATGAGCGTGCTAATAACCGGCAAAATAGCGCAAAAGATAGAAGACCGGTTTTTTGCCGGTTATTAGCGCGCTCATCACTGTATAATAAATTATATACATTTATTAGAATTTTTATCAATTATTATAAATATACATGACATTTGCTTGGTAGTTGTGCACCTAAAACACGGTAAAAAAATAGATTTTGTTTGAAAAATGTTATTCAAATAGTTTATAAGGAAAAATTGACAAATGTATTACTGATAAATGTCTTTTGTATTCACTTCTTTTAAACCAGTTTGAAAGTTTAGCTCATGCTCTTTCATTTGACACCTGTAGAATGGTTTTGAAAAAAATTACGGCTTTCAAAATAGCTGTGGTTTCGCCTGTGAGTATACTACAATTTCTAGGTAAGTGTATGATGTAGGAGTTTTCATCATAATAATAAGCAGCAGCATGTCCATCTGGGGTTTTAGAGGCGTCGGTAAATATTTGTAAGTAGTTGGAGTAATGGGATATGATTTCTACAAAAACAAAAAATGTTTAATTATCGAGAGTATTTGAATTGGGGTACTTTCTCAGTAGGGATGGCGGTTTTTGTCAAAACACCGGTTTTCGGTTATACCGTTTTTTTTACTTACGGTTTAACCTGGCTGTTATAACCGGTCAAAATACCGGTTATTCCAAAAACCGGTTTTCGGTTTTTTGAATCAATATTCAATACCCAATAGGTTAAGGTTAAAGCGTTAAATTTGTATTGCACTTCAGTTTGTGATACTCGACATGCCCATTTTTAATATAAAATCCCTAACAGTTTTCGATATATTGCAAAAAATATATTTTCATTTTGGACCTTCTAAGGGCAGCAACTTTTTTATGTGTACTTTTGTACTAAGGTAAGTTAGGTTTAATCGATCTATTTTTGGTCCCAGAATATGTGATTTAATTTCTTACCTACCTTTTTGTTACACCCTTTATGATAAACTAACGCAATGAAAATTTCGGCTCCAAATAATATCAAATAGTTGCAAAATACAAATGGTGGTGAAATTAGGTATAAGACTATAAACGTAAAAAATTATTATGCAAATTATACTATAACGTGTAGAGGTATATACATATGAATTATAAAAACAAAAATGTAACATCAAAAATGGTAAAACTTATAAAATCAATCTTAAAATTCTGAACTGGATGTATTATTGTCTTCAATTTGTATGTGTATTGCATTTCCGAAAAAAAATCCTTTTTGCACAACATACACAAAACAATTTTATTATTTTCATTTTTTTTAAGTGATTCCAGAGGAATGGTTTTTTTCTCCTGGATTTATAAATATAAGTTTATTCTCGTTTGTGTAGGTATAGAAGCAACACATGCTTATTCTCAAGTTCATCAAAATAGCCAACTCAGCTTATCGCATCTCTTAAACATATTTCAGTGAGTGCAAGAGTCATTCACGAATATGTATAAACATTAATCAAATCAAGAATTATTGATGAATTTAAACAAACAATATTTTTTCTTCCAATTCCTTATTTTTTTCAGAAGTAACTTATCTGGTTTTTACACCGGATATTACTGTAAAAAGAAAAAAGCCGGTTATAACCGGGAGAAAAAAAAACAACTGCTAAAACCGGTTATTGCGAACTAAAAAAAAACAGTTTTAGGTTATAACCGGTAGGTTTTTCCCATCCCTATTTCTTAGTGTTAGGTCAATGGTCAGTAGCTGGGTTGTCCATGCAGAAGAGACTGCATTAGTATATAGCGATAGACTAAGTTGATCCATGTTAAAATTTATGGCATTTATTCTTTCTATTAGAGGTATACGATTTGTAGTGTTTTAAAAAGAGAGGATGTCAGGTTGGAAAATATGAGATAAAAAAGGATGTTGTTTTTTGGATTGAAATTTTGGCAATATAGTTTAGTGATAATTAATTTTTGTTGTCTTATATTTAGAGGTGAGACCAGGGAGATATCGATTGTTTCTAGAGACTCTTTAATAAAGGTATCTAACAACTGCTTTTGATAAATTTGGTGCAGCAACATGCTATTTTTTCAAATTTTACAAAATTATTATGATTTTCGGTAATTACCACGAGGACATGAAGTTTGTTTGTTTCTGTTTTATGTGTATTTCTGCAGAAATACACAGAATAATCAGAAGTTGGTCATACATCATCAATCCTCAGATCTCTTCAGCCAAAGCATTGCTGTTGCCTAGTACACCATAGGAAAGTACTTCAACCACAGTATTTTGATAATAAATAACCTCCTCAACAGCTTGTCGATTATACACTCTTTAAATACAATTTTCGTGATAATCTCTTTTGAAATCGTAAAAATGTAATTGCCGTTACAATCAACTGTGGCTAATCCTATATAAACACAATATTTAACTTATACCTACACGCCACAAAAAAATCAATTGTTCATGACACTTTATACATCATTGGCTATCTATATACAGTTGTTCCAAGGAGTCTTTGCACAAGCATGAAATTATTCACGAATTACTTTTTATACTAGGTCCCTTTTTTTACTCACAGAAACTAGTATCGCAAAATTAAGCCGCTTGTCCATAGAAACCACAATAAGTTAAACAAGTATAAGCGATACGGTATGAAAAGTTGAGATATATAACGGGCCAAGTGACAAAAATACACATTCGAGAAAAATGAGTTTTTATCTGGAAATGGAACACTATACTTAACGACGGACGCTATCTGTTGAATTTATTTAGAGCTGTTTCCAATGCAACTGTCACTTGGCCCATAATACAGGTTAACGGCATTGTTGCATAGACCATTATAATGGAAAAACAGAAATATTGATTTTTTGTCACTTGGCCCGTTATATACACTCACCGGCAGAGAAAACGGGCACCCCAAAAAATGGGTCATTTTTAATGTCTTGTATTTCCTAAACCTGATGTCCGATTTAAGTAATTTTTTTAATATGTTATAGCCTTATTCTTTATCAATATCGCTGTAATAATATTGTTGCTAGGCAGGTACATTGTCATTGTATACAGGGTGTACGAATAAAACTGTGTTTTTTTCTCAAACTTTGGAACACCCTGTGGAATGTTCTAGCTTTTATAAAATACTGAAATTATATCCAAACTATAGCCTCAGGTTTTCTTAACATTCTGTTTTTTGATTCATTCGCCTATGTTGGATAATAAAAAAATTAAGCACTTTAACAACTACCCCTGTTTTTAGTTAATACAGGGTGTTTTTAAATAAGTACGGCAAACCTTAAGGGGTAATTCTGCATGATAAAATAATGACAGTTTGCTTTATAAACGTATGCCCGCAAATGCTTCGTTTCCGAGATAGGGGGTGTTGAAATTGTTCTTACAAACTGACGATTTATTTATTTCTCTAAAACGGTTTGTGATATGCAAATGAAATTTGGTAGATTTTAAGAGGTAGTTATTGCGCATTTTTTGGCATACAATTAAGAATTTTATATTCACCATTGGCGTGCATACGGGTATAAATATTTTAGATATATCCCGTATGCACGCCAATGGTGAATATAAAATTCTCAATTGTATGCTAAAAAATGCGCAATAACTAGCTCTTAAAATCTACCAAATTTCATTTGCATATCACAAACCGTTTTAGAGCAATAAATAAATCTTCAGTTTGTTAGAACAATTTCAACACCCCCTATCTCAGAAACGAAGTATTTGCGGGCATAAGTTTATAAAGCAAACTGTCATTATTTTATCATGCAGAATTACCCCTTAAAGCTTGCCGTACTTATTGAAAAACACCCTGTATTGAGGAAAAACAGGGGTAGTTGTTAAAGTGTCTAACTTTTTTATTATCCAACATAAGCGAATGAATAAAAAAACAGAATGTTCAGAAAATCTGTGGCTATAGTTGGGTTTTAATTTTAGTATTTTATAAAAGCTAGAACATTCCACAGGGTGTTCCAAAGTTTGAGAAAAAAACACAGTTTGATTCGTACACCCTGTATACAATGACAATGTACCTGTCTAGCAACAATATTATTACAGCGATATTGATAAAGAATAAGGCTATAACATATTAAAAAAATTACTTAAATCGGACATCAGGTTTAGGAAATACAAGACATTAAAAATGACCCATTTTTTGGGGTGCCCGTTTTCTCTGCAAGTGAGTGTATATCCACTCTTCGCATGTCGTTGATACATTATTTACTAAGAATTTTGACGTTTATCATTTTCAGTGACATTGGCGTATTTGTTGTGTTTAAAAATGTTTTTTTATATTTTTTAAACTTTTATTCTTTGTTCATTTCATTGTAATTTTTATTTCCAAACATAATTGTTAGAACAAGTTACTGTTGCTCTCTTATTTGATTACTTCCGGTAATTATTTGATTACTTCCGGTAAATATTAATTTTTAAGCTAATGAGACAAGTAATATTCTTTAACTCATATATGTTGTTTTTTAAACTTCTTGTTTTTTTTTAATTCATTTATTAGCGTTCTATATTTATCTTGATACTAATAACAGTCGGTATGATGTTCAAGCTATCTAATGTTGAGTCCATCAATCTCCTCAATAGAGAAAAATATTAAACACTTCAATAAAATACGTCCACCGAGATAATAGTCATTTCCTGATAATTACATTGACAGTACATGCCGACATAAGTTTCTTTTTGTTTTGATTTAACTTGTTTGCAAATCCTTCGGTACGTTTGTGCAGAGATCCCTTGGAACAACTGTATTATACGTCATTGGCAACACTATTGGTTCAATCCTTCGAGTAGGGAGAATTTTACACTTCCCTAGTTGGCAGTTCAATCGACTAGATGTCACATCAACGGCGTATAGGGCTTTTCATCGATTGTCATTTGTTTCGAGCTTCTCATTTGTCATATAATAATAATATATCTACGTCATACGTCTTTGGTTTTTATCATTGGTATATATAATAACGTATGACGTGGATATATTAATATTATGTGACACATGACAGAAGCTCGAAACAAATGACTGTGAATGAAAAGCCCTATTGAATTATCGATTTACTGCTTGACTTTCGATACATTATACTTATTGGAGGTCCTAGCCCATAGACAATCACTTATGCACAGATATTTAATGTATTGCCTTCCAAACAGGCGCTGAGTGTAATTTATATTTAAAGAGATGAATGAATTAACAGTTATGTCAATGGTGATTTACCCTGAATATGCACTTTGTGTGGGTTAAAATTGACGAACGGAATATGCAAATGGCTTTAGTTGTCGAGGCATTTAATAAAACTATTAATTAACTAATTTAAAAAAAAATTGACAAACTGCTGATCGATGTCCATTAATTGACGGATTACTTTGATTGTGTGTCTGGTAAAACTTTGGTTAGAAATTCTACCAATACTTCCATTTCTAAGTTTAGTATTTTGTTTTTATATCACGTAAGATGTTAAGCTTTGTTTTTAAACCAAGAGGAGTAAACTAAAAAGACAGATTCACACCCAAGAAAGTCACTTGAAATATCACCAAATACATTCTTTTTTGGTTGATCATGTCGGCCTTCGACCGTAATCCATAAATATTATATTATACTGATACGTCGCTAAAGAGTTCTAAAAACAACTGTATTTTATATAAAAGCTGACTAAAAATCTACTATAAAAGAAGCAATCTTGAACACAAGTAAAGTAATCCTAGCGAAAACCAAAAGAAAACACAAAACAAAAGATTGGTATGATGAAGAATGTCAAGAAGTAGCAGAAGCAATAAGAAAGGTAAGACTCAAAAATCGCACAAATGACGAAGATAGCAATAGAGAAGAATACAGAGAACTAAGAAAAATCATGAAAAGAAAATGTAGAAGCAAAAAGAGAAAATACAACGAGAACAAACTGAAAGAAATAGAAGAAAAATTTCAAAAAAAAAGAAATAAGATCATTTTACCGGGAAACAAAAAAAAATGGAAAGAGGATATCAGAAAAACAATCCATATATGAGAGATGATAAAGGGATGTTGCTAAATGAGCCGGAAAAAATAATGGGCAACTAGCATAACTATTTCACACAACTGCTAAATAAGAGCGACGTACAAAAGGAAACAAACCATGAAATTGAAGATGATCAGATAGCAATAGAAATACCCACAGAACAAGAAATAGAGAACGAAATAAAGAGCTTGAAAAATATCAAAAGCCCAGGAATAACAGAAATATCGGCCAAAATGATAAAATCAGGAGGGAAAAGACTACAAAAGAGATATATGACCTGATAAAAAAAATATGGGAAGTAGAAAAAATGCCAGAAGGGTGGACCATAGCAAGGATATGCCCTATACATAAAAAAGGTGATAGAATGCTATGCGAAAATTACAGTCATCGCACTACTAGTAATAGTTTACAAAATCTTGGCACAAATTATAAGAAAAAGGCTAAGTCAATATTCGGAAAAAATACTGGGAGAATACCAGGTAGGTTTTAGAAACAACAGATCAACGACTGACCAAATATTTGTCACCTGGAAGCCAAAATAGATGAAAATGGTCATGAAGAAGGGGAGATAAAGGCAAGAATAGGTAAAGGAAAAAAAATATGGAGCATTACGCACATTATTGAAATCCAAATACGTATCAAGAAAAACAAAAATAAGAATTTATAAGACTGTTATCAGACCTACAGTAACATACGCATGCGAAACATGGGTGCTCAAAAAGTCAGAAACAGACCTTTTAGAAAGATTGGAGAGAAAAATGCAAAGAGCAATATATGGAGGTGTAAAAATAGAAGGTCAGTGTAGAAGAAGAACTAATAAAGAATTGGAACAACTATATCAAGACCCAACGATCACGACGACGATCAAAGCACAGAGAATACGATATTTGGGGCACATGGATAGAATGGGAAGTAAATGAATGCCAAAAATGATACTCTCACGAAGATCAATACAAAAGAGGAGGAAAGGCAGGCCAAGGAAAAGATGGAACTACAGTGTGTACGAAGACTTGAAGAAAAGTAACATTGAGAGATGGAAAGAACAGCATTGGACAGAAGGAGATGGAGGGAGGTGGTGAAGGAGTGTATAAAAAGACTTAAGTGTAATTAAATAACATTTATAAGTTGTGTAAGTTATTTATTATTTATATAATCAGAAATGTAAACGTTTTAACCCTAGGCATACAAGGCCTGTTGCGCTTAATAAATAGATAATATAAAAATCTACAAATTAAAGGAATAACGCAGAAAATACAAAAGATCGCTAATATAACTTAATTAACCTATGAAGGAGGTAATGATCTGCATTCTGAAATAATTTAAATGAGAATTTAAGAAAATCGTTTTAAAGATAATGAATTTAAATAAAGCAAAACTGATGACAAATCAAAATATCACAATCGACTTAGATGGAAGTGAAATCGAAAGTGTCGAAGAGTATATATTCCTAGGTCACACGATCAAACTAGACAAACATAATCAAACGGCAGAAATATCTAGAAGAATCCGAATGACTTGGACAGCAGTAGGAAGACTCAATGATGTGTTAAAAAACAAAAAGATACCAATAATAAATCTAAAGAAAAGGGTATTCAACAGTTGTATTCTACCAGTTATGACCTATGGAATGCAGACCATGACACTTACAGAGGTATCAGCCAATAGATCGACAACGACACAGAAGGCAGTCGAACGAGCTATGTTAAGAGTATATCTGAGGGAACATATACGAAATGAGGAAGTGCGAAGAAGGACGAAGGTGGAAGATGTAATTAGAAGAATTGCGCAAATGAAATGGAACTGGATAGGGCACGTCACACGGCAAAACAACGACAGGTGGACAAGAAACATGGTACATTGAAGACCACGCGAACACAGTCGTAGTAGAGGAAGACCACAAAAACGATGGCTAGACGACGTCAAAGCCAAAGTAGGGAGAAACTGGCATCAAATAGCACAAAGAAGAGAAGAGTGGAGAGCTCATGGGGAGGCCTTTGTCCAGGAGTGGATACAAACAGACTGAAGAAGAAGAATAACCTATGAAATGCCAATTGTGTCAAAAAAATTTAAATGTCATTAGTGTCAAAATTTGATAACAGTGGAGTAAACTTGGCAGAGATTGGACCAATTACAAACAAGCGTTACGGCGCGGGAAATTTGGATTACTCCTCTTGGCTTAAAAATGGGCTATAGTATTGTGCTAACTAGATTTCTAAAAATAATTAAATAACGCCTCCTAGCTGGCCTAGCTGGCATATTACTAAATAGGCTGTTTCGAAATTAAAACTCTTACATTGACGAAATAGAGCTGTTTTCAACAAGACCAAGTTTGCAAAATTCGATTTAGCAGAACCGGACTTACAGCCATTTTTTCATAACAAGGTTCCTACTCACCCCCACCTCTTATTTGCAGAGGTAGACTTAAACTTGTGAAATCAAATATGCGCAGAATTTTATGAAGAATACGACGATCGGATTTCCAGTGCCCTTTCGTTAGGCAAATTTTGTAAAATTGAGATTTTTTTAATTTTTGATATTCAATTACGCCCTCTAGCGGTGAACCTACAATTATGAAAATAATTTCCAGGCTTTTCCCGAGTCAACTTTTGATATAAATATTTTTTTCTCAAAGTTGTACTATAAACGGTTCCTGAGATATGGCCGAGAGCCATTATTATTGGGACACCCGGTACTTTCAGCATAGCAAAATGCCATCATCAGAGCTTCGTCTTATAGTTATAAATACCTCATAGAAGAGCAATTATTGACAAACAACGTATTAAATTTAAAATTAATTCAGGTCTAGGCCTCTGATCTTTAAATATTTTACACACTATCAGTTTTTGAAAACATACACCTGTTGCCATTTTTACTTATATGTATAGAAGTGTGTACGAGTCATACAGTCTTTTTCTATACATGCAAGTTAGACCCAAAATAACTCATTATAATATTTTCTAGTTGAAAGACTGATAAATTTTGTACACATTTGAATGAATAAAGAAAGTGAAAAAAGTATGTTAAAGTGTGTAAATGTATTTAATTTCCTTAGCTAAGCGCTTTCGACATATTATATGTCATCTTCAGAGCTAATGGTCAAAGTATAAAAAAACTACCACTACTTCCAGTTGTAGGTGTTTGCATATTAAGAAAGTTGGTCTGTTGTGCAACTCCGGATGATGAAAGATTATTTCAATTTTAATTAAAAATTGTAAAAATTGTAAAACAGTAAAAACAACCACTTATACGTTACAAACATATATAATTTGGTCATGGTAAGGTATTACCCAACCATTTTCAAATTTTATATGTTTGTAACGTATAAGTGGTGGTTTTTACTGTTTTACAATTTTTACATTTTTAAATTAACATTGAAATAATCTTTCATCATCCGGAGTTGCACAACAGACCAACTTTCTTAATATGCAAACACCTACAACTCGAAGTAGTGGTACATACTTTTTTTATACTTTGACCATTAGCTCTGAAGGTGACATATATTTATGTCAAAAGCGCTTAGCTAAGGAAATTAAGTACATTTACACACTTTAATATGCTTTTTTCACTTTCTTCATAATATTTTCTGTTTGATTCATATTGTTATTATATTAACAATTACATTAATCATCTTAAGAATCGTAATCAATTTTCGAACAATTCTCTATTTTAAATGTACCAGCTGTCAAACAAACCTGAACACTAAATTAGTATATTGTATTATTTCAGCTAAATATCCTGTAGTTATATCAACAATATTGTTGTATATATGTATATATTCTAATGTAATGAATATTTAAGCAGGGAGAATATCTCAGTGGGAGCACTTCCGCTTGTCTCTGCATTGAATTAAATTAACCGCAACTATCATGAATTTGCTATACAGCGGAGACGCAATTTACGTTATTATATCATATGTCACTAATGAGAAGAATAGAGAAAGCAACAAGGTTTAATGATAAGTACACGTAAAAGGGTGTATTCAACAAAAAACTAAATTACACTCACCGGCGCGAAATACGGACCCCCCTTGAATTTTTAATAAAATTGTCGAAACACACTTTATTTTTTATTGTAACTTTTATGGCAATTGGAATGCTGTGATGAAATGTTTTGAGGTATGTTTTACTTAGGAAATGCGTACGAAAAAGAGTGTGTGTACTTTGTACGCACGTAAAAAATTATACTTCTATTATTATGTATATCTATTAGTATTTTTATTTAAATATTAAACTAATTTTAATATTTAAAATAATAAAAAATAAAAAATAACGTGAATCCGTCATTGAAGTCCCGATTCCTCGGTATTTGTATTTATCAACCCTTTCTGTTGCAGTGTTGCCAATCGGCGGATAATTATCCGATTTGCGTACCTTTTTGAGAGTTGTCGTATCTCCTTTTTATCTTTAAATAAATCGGATATTTGCGGATATTTTTCAGTGTATCGACCATCGACTAAAACTTTCTCATCCATATATTCCCAACACCAACAACACATTAATTTTGTTTGGTTCCACCCAAATTTTTATCAACAGCCTATACTGGATGAATGTTAGTGACATCCGATACCTTTCATCTTTTGACAAAAGGGACATGTGCCGATTCTTTTGTTTAGAATTTAAATGCACAAGTGCACTTAAGGCATACTAATCCAATTCAAATTTCAAAAACCGTCTGCCGTCCGATGTTATTTATGAGTTTTTAGTTTTTAGTCTTTAAACTTATGAAAGCTAATTTCGAAACCGGCTTGAAAGTCGAAACGTCAAAAACAAAAAAAGTCAATAAAAATGTAATTATTATTACAACCCATTCCATCAAAAAAAATTTTGTCAAAGTAAAAATGTTAAATAATCAATAAAATGATGATATTAAAGTTTTATATTTAAAAAAAATGGCCCGATTTTCATTGAAAAGTCCCGGATTTTAGATACTTTTTTCAGTATTGTCCCGAATTCGACTAAATTGGAGTTGGTCACACTAAGTATAAATACCCCGAAGAAAGATCAGGCTTAATTCAAAATTTATATCTAAATATGGAGAAACTTTTGTAGTGTGTTTCCAGAAGGAACGTAAGAAAAAAAATGAAGAATTAACTGAGATAGAGATAAAGCAAATAGAAGGAAAAAATAGGTGGAAATAGAACAACGAAAAATGATCAGGGCCCGCGTAGCTTGAGCGTTAGATGAATGTATAGAGAAAGCTAAGACATTGATTAGATAAGAATGTATAAAGAAAAGTAAGAAGATAATAAGGCCCCACTTTGCTTGGGCGTCATAAATTAGTAGTAAACTTTGGGAGGTTTTTTAACGGTACCTTTTATACTAAACAGATTATGTACCTATTATACATTTTATACTAAACATTACAATAACAGGAGCTATATAAAATAAGAGACTTTCGGTCTATTTCCAAAACATTGTGTTTCGGCAAAGCTGCAATAAAAAATTGTCCCGTTTGTAATAATAAACTCAGTTATTTGCAGATACGGCCATAGGCGTACCAGTAATTAGTGCTAGTGGGCTTAAAAGTACTCCAAAAGGTATATTAATTATTTACTAATCCTATATATTTAAAAAATGTTACAATACAATTACCGGTAATTGTGTACAATTACCACATTATCTACTTTTACCGCAATATATACGTTTCACAGAAATTGTTTGTTTTCTGTTCAGCAGAGCTTGCCGTAATCAGGGTGTCACCTGTATATCTTATGTTGTTATTGTTCATCCGCTATGACTTTTCCCATGCGTCACGATTCATTTTCAAACAAATTAAGTCAAAACATAAAGTGAAACGTACGCCGATGTGTGTTTAGATAGTATAGAGTATATAAAATGTATACATATACACATCGACGTTCGTTTTACTTTATGTTTTGACTTAATTTGTTTGAAAATGAATCGTGACGCATGGGAAAAGTTATAGCGGACGAACAATAATAGATCTTCCGTTAATTATATTATTCCTTCACTTTCAGATCCATTCCTGCTGGACTCCTTCCCTAATTTCAATTTCTGGGCCAGTTTCTTTATCTATTACAATTTGTGCTCTTTGATTTCAGTAAAGGTTTGTTATTATTCGTAGGTTCCTTTGGTCTGCTTTTTGTCTTTAGAATTTGGACTAATTTTTCATGTCTTACTAATACTCTCTTAATGATAGCACAAAAGGTGAAGAGTAACCACTGTTTCGGCACGTGTCCTGTTTTGTAAACTAACTTAAACAAATCTAATATAATGTCTAAGGTTTCATCATTTATGCAGTTTCAATCTTCTACTGGGATTTGTTTTGGATCTACGACTTTACCATTTTTGATGTTTTTTACTGATGATGATTTTAATCTGGACGTTGATCTTTGACCAATTCATTGAAGCATTCTGCCCATTTCTTTACTTTTCGTTAGTATTTAACGCAAGTTTCCTATTTGCATCTTTCAGTATTCCCAGTTTTCTTTTATTTAATGTTAAATAAAAGGTGAGGGTGAGTGGGAAACTTGTTATGAAAAAATGGCTGTAAGTCCGGTTCTGCTAAATCGAATTTTGCAAACTTGGTCTTGTTGAAAACAGCTCTTTTTCGTCAATGTAAGAGTTATAATTTCGAAACAACCTATTAAGTGATATGCCAGTTAGAAGGCGTTATTTAATTATTTTCAGAAATCTAGTTTTCTTTGGAAAATATTAAATATAGGTATGCATTTTTAATCTTGTATTACAAAATTAGATCAAATTAGCAAGAGAATAGCGAAAACCGCATGTCGATACCTTTTTTCTGTCTCGAGATATCTTAAGAAACGTGTAAATTTTAAACCTAACCGTTACTGTCACCGGTAAAAGAAGTTATAATTAATTAAAACAACAATAAGAGAAACGACACTATAAAATATAACAAAGAAATAAAAAAACAACTGCTTAGTGACGACTTAAAATGTTCAAATTATTGCCCATCATTTTTGATTCAAGCTTTTACTCTTTTAAGAGTAGATTGAACAGTCTTTTTCTGCTCTCGAAATACTTTGAATGGGGTTTCGTATTCTCTGGATCATTTTTTCTCGAGTAGGCCTAGCTGCAAAAACAAGGTCTTTAATCCGTCCTCATACCTAAATAAATGCGAAATACCAAACCGTCCCCACACCAAAGGGTTAAATCTGGTGATAGTCAAATAATTGGACCCTTTTTTTTCGATAATGCTGTTATTGGTGAACGCTATCTAATTTTTTTAAGGAATGAATTGCCTCTTCTTCTAGAAGATGAACCGCTAGCAGTTTGTAGGTCCATGCTGTTTCAGCACGATGGTTGTCCCGCTCATTTTTCCAGAGTAGTACGAGATTTTTTAGATGAGTCGTTCGCTGATAGATGGATAGGACGTGGAAGCCTATTATTTGGCTAGCCAGATCACCAGAAACTGTTTTAGACTTTTATTTATGGGGGCGGCTTAAAGACCTTGTTTTTGCCGCTAGGCCCACTACTCGAGAAAATATGATCCAGACGAGTTAATTTGTTAATTTTTTTATGTGTGTTAGAACTATCTGTCTTTTCTGGTATTTATTTTATCTCTGTGCATAGTCCCTTTAACCATGCTTCTTTCGCCTACTTAATTTTGTATTTTATTTGCTTATCCACTTTTGTGTACATCTGATTATCTTCGTTTTTATATTGACGTCTTTCTTCTATTAAATATATGTTTACTACTATTAGTCTAACGATATAAGATCGATTTGCACCGATCTGTTTAAAGGGTAAACATTATTGGATATGTAATTTAGCATGTTAACAATTACAAAAAACAAGGGTTGCCCGATCTAATCTTTTTCTAACTATAATTAATTAATAATTAAAAAATTATATTTTTTTTTATAAATAAAAAAAAATCGACCCGGCCAGAAACTATTTCAGATTTTTTAGGTCATTCTAAACAAAAATGTTCTTCCGTAATTGTTCTCTAAGTTGATCGTTTTCTACTTATAAACAATTTAAAACTGAAAGAACAACAAAAGTACCTAATGTAAGTACCTAAGTACCTAAATTACGAAGTACCTAAATTACGAAGTACCTAAATTTAAGTTCCAACCTTATTCTATCAGTTCTTGATAAGTCTTTTGGACGTATTTTATTCTGAAACATTGTTTTTTAGTTGTTAATGCCCGTCTCCCCATAAGGAACCTTCCTCATTAACAATTAAAAAAATATGTTTTAGAATCAAACATGGCCAAAATTCTTATCGAGACCTGATAGGGAAAGGTTTGTACTTGAATTTATGTACTTGATGATTACAAAAATGATATTTTTTACTTGTGTTTTTGAGTCTTGAAAACTGTCATCTTTCGTTCTTTTTTCAGTTTTAAATTGTTTATAACTTGAAAACGATCCACTTTAGAGAAAAATTACAAAAGACCTTTTTTTGTTTAGAATGATCCAAAAAATCTGAAATAATATCTGCCCGGGTCGAATTTTTGTTTTGAAAATTTATAAAAATATGTCATTTTTTAATTATTAATTAATTATAGTTAGAACAAGATTAGATCGGGCAACCCTAGTTTTTTGTATTTGTTAACATGCTAAATTACATATCCAATAATTTTTATCCATTAAACAGATCGGTGCAAATCGACCTTCTATCGGATCCTCTACTATATTACACTGCTTACTTTCTATTTACTTTTGGGAATAATTTACGATTCAAAACAAATAATGTATTCCATCTCCAGAAACAACAATTAACTAACCTTAACATCAAGATTGTTGTACCTATTTAGAAGTTTCGAAGTTTTAGAAGTAACCCCATCCCCCAATTTTGAGAGCAACAAACTTGAATCTTTACTAAAGTACTGAGAACTTCGATGCTTTTGATTTGGTAAAGTTAAATCTGTTTATCGGCCATAGACTCTTGCGGAATATGCAAAAAGAAAGCTCTGATACGACAGCACTTTCGGCACTTTCGGTCTAATCAGAATGAAAAGGCGGCGCGCGAAAGTTTTTAATAGAGTTTTCGTGTTTTCTGTTCAAAATTTGGCAATAAATTATCGACAAAGATTCCATTTTAATATACTTTAATGTCGAAGAAGTAAATTATTTTTTTGACATTATAATGCTTTGGAGTATCTGTCAAAGGTATATAAAAGGTTTTTCTTGTAAACGTAACTATACTTATACTGTTCAGGATAATATTGTAAAATAGAATATTTTATTTTTCATTCTAATAAATATAATAAATACAATAATTAAAAATATGGAATTAGTACATTCTTTCACGGTTTTTGCTGTAAATTTTAAAGAACAGCTTGGATTGACATGAAATTTGGCACACGCATAGCTAACATGTCAAAGAAAAAAAAAAGTGTAATGGTGCCGATGTGTACTTTTGCCATGGGGGCGAGTTTCACCCCATCTCGGGGGAGAAAAAACATATGTCCAAGATAAGTCCTGAAATAGATAAACTGACTAATTTTAAGCAACTTTTGTGCTATAGAGTTTTTTCACCAAATCAATACTTTTTGAGTTATTGGCGAGTGAATTGTTAATTTTTCAACAAAATAACCACGTTTTTAGACGGTTTTTCGCAAATAACTCAAAACATAAGCATTTTGCCGAAAAAAATATTCCTAGCAAAACTATATCCTATAAAAAAGTGAAAAAAACGGTTTATATATTAGGTCTCTATACCTAGCAAAAACAGAGTTATATTGCAGTCAATGAGGGTATGTGGCTCCGAATTCCATCCTACATTATCGATTTACGTGATATTTTCACAGTAAGTAGGGAATAGCCCAAGAAACAAAGTCTACCCTATGCCGATGTGTCCTTTTGTCTTGGGGGTGGTTTCCACCCCTTCTCGGGGGTGGAAAATTTTTTGCTTAAATAACTACGAATGTTGCTAGAGAACCTAATACTAAGCAAAAACTGTTCTATAATTTTTTTTCGAAAACTCAATACTTTTTGAGTTATTCCTGGTTGAAAATTGGCCATTTTAATTGAAACATAACACCTTTTTAAACGGTTTTGCAAAACACTGCATAGTAATAAAGACAAAGAAAAATGTGTTAATAACTATTGTTTTTGATGTTACAAGTATCGAAATATTCCTTTTAGAACCACAAACCGTTTAATATTTAAAATAGCAATATAGCGGTAGCGGTTTATTCAATATTTAAGTTTTATTTCCTACTACAAGCCGGATTTTTAGTTCTTAACTTTACTTTAAATAATTAATTTACCTAACTTCAGTTCTGTATCGGTATCAGAAACTTTTTAGTTAAAAATATTTAGGGCAGTCAATGAGGGTATTTGGCTCCGAATTCTATCCTACTACATCGATTTACTTGATATTTTCGCAGTAAGTAGGGAATAGCTCAAGAAACAAAGTGTACCCTACGCCGATGTGCGATTTTATCTTGGGGGTGGTTCCCACCCCTTCTCGGGGGTGAAAAATGTTTTGGTTAAAATAGCCACGGAAGAGGCTAGAGAACCTAATTTTTAGCAAAAACTGTTATGTAATTATTTTTTAAAAACTCAATATTTTTTCAGTTATTCGTGGTTGAAAATTGACTATTTGCATTGAAAAATGACACCTTTTCGAACGGATTTTTGAGAATACCTTAAAAACTATGCATCTAATTAAAAAAACTATATAAAACATTTTTGTAGCTTATAAAATAACAAAGAGATTCTTTCCTAAATGAATCTTCTAGTTATAACACAAAAAAATATATGGTAAGTGAAAAAAAATGTTTTCTTGGTGCATGCTCAAGTCAGTGTATTTAACTTGAAATAAAAGAGAAACGGTCGATTTTAGGTGTATAATGCTACCAATAACTTTTGTTGTGCTTGAAAAGACCTATAAATAAGGCAATATTAAATGTCGATTACATTCAAACTATGCGAGATAAACTATAAAAAATTTGATGACTAACGTATTTTAAGAAAAAAATGAGAAGTATAATTAACCCCTCATCCACAAGAATTTAAATACATCGTTTTCCTTCTACAATACGTTTTACTGTAGTGTTCTTTTTATGTTCAAAAGGTTGGGCGGGTTTAAAATGAATGATTTTTGAAAAAAATAAGATCAAATTATTGAGCGGATTTTTAAATTTTCTTAAAAATCTTTCTATTTCTCCATGTAACTCGAAAATAATAAGAGATGCCAAAAAAAGATGCGATACAAAAATGTAGGTTTCTTCTAGATAAACACTTTGATTTTATTTTTTATAACAGTATCTCTTATCATTTTCAAGTTACATGGAGAAAAAGGAAGATTTTTAAGAAAATTTAAATATGCGCTCTATAATTTTGATCTTATTTTTTTTCAAAAACCATTCATTTTAAACACGCTCAACTTTTTGAACATAAAAATAACACTATAGTAAAATGTATTGTAGAAGGAAAACGATGCATTTAAATTCTTGTGGATGAGGGGTTAAATAGACTTTTCAATTTTTTTCTTAAAATTCGTTAGTCATCAATTTTTTGCAGCATATCTCGCATAGTTTGAATGTAATCGACATTTAATATTGCATATTTGAAAGGACTTTTCAAGCACACTAAAAGGTATTGGTAGCATTCTGCATTATACATCTAAAATCGACCGTTTCTCTGTTATTTCAAATTGAATACACCGCTTTGAGCATGCACTAAAAAAAAAAAACTCTTTTTACCTACCATATATCTCTTTTGGTGTTATAATTAGAAGATTAAAGAAGGAACAAATCTCTTTGATTTTTTATGAGCTACAAAAATGTTTTTTACAATTTTTTTAATTAGATGCATTGTTTTTAAGGTATTCGCAAAAAACCGTTTGAAAAGGTGTTATATTTCAATGAAAATGGCCAATTTTCAACCACGAATAACTCAAAAAGTATTGAGTTTTCGAAAAAAAAATATAGAACAGTTTTTGCTTAGAATTAGGTTCTCTAGCAACTTCCGTAGTTGTTTAACCAAAAAATTTTCCACCCCCGAGAAGGGGTGGGAACCGCCCCCAAGATAAAAGCACACATCGGCATAGGGTAGACTTTGAATAAGGAGATATTTTCAGACTATTCCTAAAATTTCATTAATATCCATGCAGTAGGATAGTCTTCGGAGGTAATAACCTGTTCTTGCTCTCATTGACTGCCCTATTATAGCTAATGAAAAATAGGTTCATATTCGAAGAATTCCAAATAGAATAATTCAATGTGACATATCCAAATAATGAAGCATTCTTGGGAAAAACACATTACAACTTTTTTAAAGTGTTTAAAAAATCTTTATTTCTGTTTTTATAAAAAAAATTCTAGCATCAAATGTAAACAAGTTACGCTCAAAATAAAGTTGGTCCCTTTTGTTTTGGCAAAAAAAATCAGGAAGATCACCCCCCACTTAGCAACGAAATTAATCTTTACCGCTTGACAAGTTATTTTACTTATGTTGCGTTTATATGATCTGTAAGTTTTATCAATTCAAAGTGCTTATTTTTGAAAAAATTTGGTTTTAAAGCAAAATTTTTAAAAATTTTAATTTTGAAAAAAATCCCTTTTTTCAAAATAACCTAAAAATTGTTAGAGCTACCCAAAATCTTAAACGATAAAAAGTGGGCTTTACTTTTCTGAATATTTTGTATTTTTTTGTTTTTCTGTAAGATAAAAATTGGTTAAGATTCGGTGTTTCCAAATGTGCATACACTCGTGATGACTCGTTCAAGCCCTTTTAACTACAGCTCTGTCAAAAATAAGGACTTTGAACCGATGAAACTTACAGATCATATGATCAATACATACGAGAGTAAAAAACTTGTGAAGTGGGAAGTGGTAACAATTAAGTTCATTTGAAATGCTAATTAGGGGGTGATTCTCCCGATTTCTTACCATAGAAAGGGACCAACTTTATTTTGAGCGTAACTTGTTTACTTTTGATGCTAAAAATTAAGAAGAAAGCAAAAATAAGCTTTTTTTAGACACGTTTAGACTTTTAAAAAAGTTTTTCCCAAAAAAGTGCTTCGTTTTTTGGTTATGACACGTTAAAATATTCGATTTGGAATTTGACGAATATGAACCTATTTTTCATTAGCTATAACTCTGCTTCTACTAGGTATAGTGACCTAATTGTATACACCATGTTTTTCACTTTTTTACGTGCTATATTTTTTATAAGAATTTTTTTTTCGACCAAATACTTATTTTTTGAGTTATTTGCGAAAAACCGTCTGAAAACGTGGTTATTTTGTAGAAAAATTAACAATTCACTCGCAAATAACTCGAAAAGTATTAACTTGGTGAAAAAATTTTATAGAACAAAAGTTACTTAGAATTAATCATTTTATCCATTTCCGGACTTATTTCGAACATATATTTTTCACCCCCAAAAGGGGGTGAAACGCACCCCTAGGGCAAAAGCACACATCAGCACATTATCACTTTTTTCTTTGACTTGTTAGCTATGTGTATGTGTATGCCAAATTTCATGTCAATCCAAGCGGTTGTTTAAAATTTAGAGGTTTTGCAATATTTTACCTTTAAAGAACATACTAAATAAAAGTCAACGGGGAACTACTTAATGTAATTAGATAGGCCACGATACAGTAATTGAAGGGTTTGGTGCAATAATCGGTCAAAGACCACTTTTTTCGAAATTAAGTTTATGACATTTCTTGTCTGCAAAATTACCTTCGCACAATTTGGAGCAAACACCGTACACGTAATTTGTAAGAAATTCAAAGTAGAACAACGTGGACGGTTATTGCACCAAAAATGTTAATAGCATAGTCTTTAGGATCAATATATTGTACATTTTCCTCAAAATTATGCAATGTACACGTGGATGGTTATTGCACCAAGCCCTTCAGTTATGTCTCTATATTAAAGGTATCCAAATTCTTCTTGATAGTATTCACGAAATAGGAGAAGACATGGGCATTAAAATAAACTCAAACAAAACCAAATTTTTAGTCTTTAAACGTAACCGACATATCTAGATGCAGAACCATCAACTAAATGGAGTCCAAGTCAAAAAAGTTCACAAAATCACATAGTTAGGAACTGTCACAACGGACTAACTAGATCCAGACATAAAAATAAAATGCAGAATAGCAATGACTAAAACTACTTTTATGGAAATGAAGCCTACAACTCTACTTGTACTGGGTCTACAGACTGCACACATACACCATTTTTTAAATTTTTTAAAAGTTATATTTTTGCTAAGAATATTTTTTTGATAAAATACTTAATTTTTAAGTTATTTGGGGGAAACCGTCTAAAAACGTGTTATTTGTTGTTGAAAAATTAAGATATTCACTTGCAAATAACTCGAAATGTATTGACTTGATGAAAAAACTCTATTGAACAAAAGTTGCTTAGAATTAGTCAGTTTATCCACTTCCGGACGTATTTTGACGGCATATTTTTTCACCCTCGAGAAGGGGTGGACTCAACCGTAGAGCAAAAACACACATTGACACAATATCACTTTTTTCTTTGTTTAGGTATACCAAATTTCATGTCAATCCAAGCTCTTGTTTCAAATCCAAAGGTTCTTTAAAATCCGGAGTTTTTGCAATATTTTACCGTGAGTGAATGGACTATAAGGCCCATCGGTGGGTAGAAATTGAAAAAAAAAACGTACCATACCAAAATAATTACCAGCTAATTGGTATTTAAAATAAAATTTGCTTGCAAAATTGATTACCAAATTGAGGGAATGATTAGAACATGGCATATAAAAATGCCTTTGAAGATAACTGCTTAATTTGTCCTGAAGTCGGTTGTATTTTCCTGATATTTGACAGAAGACAAAGCAAAAAACTGAGTTTGATTGGAAATCATAAATTAACCATTCTCTTTTTTTTTGTCTCAGTTAGCCCCCTATTTGATTTTTTTAACATTTTAATTTTTTTTAATTACTGCTTAAATAATTCAATATTAATTAATGCATTTGTGTGGGATGCGGGCCCCATCAAGTGCCCGGGCCCTAGGCGGCCGCCTAGTCCGCCTAATGGTTAATCCGGCACTGTAAAAAATACTACAAAAATATTCCTTAGAAAACCGTAGATTCTAAAAGGTCATAGAACTGTAAGAAGAAAACAAGTTTCTTGGTTAAAAAACATTCGTGAATGGACTCAGATCTGATATCATACAATCTGACAATTATTCTATATTGCAGCAGAAAATAGAGAAGCCTTCGCAATGGTGATCGCACTGATCGCCAACGTTGAATAATTCTGATATTATGACAAGTGAAGAAGAAGATAATGAAAAAGCAAGAGTTGCCTTTTTTATGCTTAAAACATTATATTCCTTTTTTTTTTTGTTGATATTTTGAACTTCCGCTTCTGAACGTTTGTGCAAACTTTTATCAATTAAATATTTCAACAAGCTGAGAGTGCGATCATTATCATAACGAAAACTTTGTTAATTTACGTTATTTTAATTTATAATATGCAAAATTTGCTATTATAAAAAGTTGTTCAGAATTAAAAATTATGTTTTAATGTGCAATTATATCATTCTAATTTAAGTGTTGTGAATTATAAAGGTACTTTACTCTTGATCGAAATTCATATTTTTTATATACCTCGTATAAAATTAATTAAATTTGATATATGATGGTTGCATCATAAATCTTAGGTGTTAGACCAAGAATAACTTTTCTTCGTCAAATTAAAAATAAAAGAGTTATAAATGAAAATGTTGTTAGTATCCATAATTTGAGAAAAATCATCAAATATTTTTTTCCATTAGAAGGATGTAATTGCACATATAAGACCATAATTTTTTATTCCAAACAACATTTCATATATTCGGTTGGCAAACTCAGACACAACTGGCTAGTGATTTTAGTCAGTAATTTTGCCAATTCAGCAAAAAATAATTACTAAATAGTTAATAATTACGAAATAATTAGTAATTTTGCCAATTTCGGCAAAATTGGCAAAAAACAAAAAAAAATACCTACTAAAATCACTAGCCAGTAGTGTCTGAGTTTAGCGAACCGACTATAATAACAATTTTTATTTCATAAGAAATGGAACAGTCCATTTATCATTAGGTAGTCCCATTAAAGGGGAGGCCGTATACTCGTATAAACCTTTTTAAAGTTAATAAATTATTGCTTTACAAATATACTCAAATTTTATTTTTGAACATCTTATTTATTTTATATAACAATTAAATTCACTATCAAATGTCATTGATATTTTATTAATACTTCATTTAAAATTTAATTTGACATTCACGAAATGTCAAACTCAAATGTAAATAACCTATTCTTTGCTTAAAAAATTCAGATTAAGAAAACTAGCCTACTTACTATAAACGATTTCAGCTGACGTTTAGTGTGTCGGTGGAAAATAAAAGGATTGTGACGTCACATTTTAGACTTTGAGGTCGATTATCTCGAAGACGGTTAGAGATATCGAAATGCTGTTTTCAGATTTGGATTCAGAAGACAAAACTACATAAGAATCCATCGATAAATCTACTCTAGGTATTGCAGGAGCGGCGACGCAATAACACACAGACTTTGCGAATTTATAAACGAAAAGTTTTCGTTGAAAATATTTCCATTTGCGTTCAAGCATATTATGCAAGCAAGTATATTATTAATTAGAGATGAATATTTTAATTACGTAGCCACTAATTTACTTTAAACGAAGTCATATATTTATTATGACATGTGAGCGTAATTAATTTGAGTTATAGTCTGTTCGCTCAGCTGGGGAGGTTTTTGACAGATCCATTGTCAGAAACATACAGTGCAAACATTCCTACCTCTTAGTATTAACATTTCAAATAAACTTACTATTGCAGGCTTCTTTAATTGCAAAAATGAGAATATTCATAAATAATAGGAGTGTATACTCAATAATTTTAATTAAAAGTTTTTCATTTTTGTAAAATCTATGTATTAACAACTATAAAATTTCAAAAATAAACTTGGTTTTAGTTGATGAAGAGTTATTTTCAGCGAATGAGTGTCTCTTCGTAATTAAATGCAAAAACAATATCAACATTTTTACTAAATTTTAATTTACAGCGTATCCTAGCGTATTATAGCGTCTTTTTATTGTAGAGGAACTTCGTAATTAATTCGCTAAAGGGTAATTAATTACGAGTTCTAGCGTAATTAATTACGAGTGCTTTAGAAAAATACTACTTGATTTAGTTTTAATTAAAGCATCTTCAATACCCAACTTAGACTTTTTTTAATACAATATTTTCTTTGAAACATATTATTGTATTAAGGCATACGGCATATATTAATATTTTTCGGACCTTAGGCACTTTAGGATTATATTAAAGGGCGTTATCCATTTACTGTACGCAAGTGAGGTACATCTAGAAATTAGTTAAAAAGATCGAAAATATGTACCAGAACAACACAATAAAAGTAAAAATAGAAGAAGAACTAACTGACCCAAGTGAAGGTGGCAATGGGATAAGACGGGGGATTCCCTGAATTGTATGTTGTTCAACCTGATCAAGGATGAAATAATACAAAAAGTAAGAACTAAAAAAGGAACCAAATGTAAGAAAAAACAATATAAAATAATATGGTACGCAGAAGATGCAATATCTGCTAATCTCGCAAAGTAAAGATGATTTACAACCTGTGCTGCACCAGTTTAATATAACGGGAAGAAAAGGACCCCGCAGAAACCTTATGGGAAATGGCTCTCTGTCAAATGCTCTGAAACTTTGGTAGTCCTTGATATGTAGAACAAAAGACCCAATGGGTCCCTAGCTCCAAAAAATCATGGTTTCAAGATATACGAGTATACCTCTGAAGTTATAGGCACAGTGAGGACGTTTGAGTAGAAATTTTCTCGAAAATGAGCGACTCTGGAGATAAATTACGAATCAGGTCGATTTTTATTTTTAATTATAAGTTTTTGGCATATATATCATACTAGTGACGTCATCCATCTGGGCGTGATGACGCAATCGATGATTTTTTTAAATAAGAATAGGGGTCGTGTGATAGCTCATTTGAAAGGTTATACAATTCTCTATTCACTAGTTATTTAACACAATTATTTGTACAGGGTGCCCAAAAATGTTTTTAATTACATTAATTGAGACAAAAAGAAGAATGTATATAAGTTATTTAATTCCAAATACATTTTACTGCTGTCAGAAAACAGAAAAAAATGTTAATTTGAAAAATTAACATTGCTTTTTGTTTAAATTAAATGTTCAAACTGCTAAGAGGCAGGTGGGTGGCAGCTTTAATATTGAATTTAAGCGAAAAACAACATTTATTTATTAAATAAACAATTTTTCCTGCTTTCGGACAACAGTAAAATGTATCAAGAATTAAATAAATTATATACATTCTTCTTTTTGTCTCAATTAATTTAATTCAAAATTTTTTTTGGGTACCCTGTATAAATAATTATGTTAATGGCAAAGTAAGTTTTCAATCTAATAGAAACATTAATAATATTGAAAAATATTAAAAATATTACTAAAAGATTTTTAATTGACTATTTCACTAGATAGTGCGGCAGATTCGTGAAAAATTTTATAAGAATTGCACATTTAATGATACAAGCGTATAATTTGGTCCACATAAGCTGCACATATAAAGGTTCAAATTTAGATATGAGGCCATCTCAGATTTTGCCTTTTACAAAAATGGCGGTCGTTCAAAATGGGCGACTATACATATATGACTAATAGCACGATATCTTTTGAATGAAAATCCGATTTCAACCAAATTTGGTACTTAGGTTCGTTTTGTGATTTACAAGATCGATGGCGTGAGCTGTAGGAATCGGTTTACCAGAAGTTGTGTTTTTCTGGTGTTTTTTGTAAAACTATTTTATAATATGTAAATAATTTATTTTCAATTCTTTCACCCTGTATATATTAGTTTTTCAAAATGGTAACAAAACTATTGAAAAGAGCGTAAGAATATGCTTTAGGAAATATTTTGAACTTTTTAGTTATGTTAATTATAATTACCATTTAATAAATGCATAACGTATCTTCACATGTACCTATGTGTGGCAGATTCGTGCAAATATTATAAGAATTATTGTACATTTAATGGTAGAGTCATATAATTTGGACCACATAATATGTAGTATATTATACTACACATACAAAAGTTCAAATTTAGATATGAGGCCATCTCAGATTTTGCCTTTTACAAAAATGGCGAGCATTCACAATGGCGGCTATACGTATGTGACTAATAGCACGATAACTTTTGAACGAAAAGTCCGATTTTAGCCAAATTTGGTATCAAGTTTCTTTTTTTGATGAATAAGATCGAGGTCTTGAACAGGAAGAATCGGTTTACCAGAAGTTGTGTTTTTACTGTTTTTTATGTAAAAATATGTTGTTGTTTTTTTCAATTCTTTCACCCTGTATATATTAATTTTTCAAAAAGGTAATACCGCCATTGAAAATAGTGTAAAAATATTTTTTAGGAAAGATTATGAACTTTTTTGTTATGTTAATTACCATTTAATAAATGCATAACGTATCTTCACACGTACCTATGTGCGGTAGATCCATGTTGAATGCCCGCCATTTGTGTAAAAGACGAAATCTGAGATGGCCTCATATCTAAATTTGAATCTTTGTATGTGTAGTGTGTGTGGTCCAAATTATATGTTTTTACCATTAAATGTACAATAATTCTTATATTATTTGCACTAATGCGCAGCACATAGTTTCATAGGTACATGTTAAGATACGTTATGCATTTATTAATTGGTAATTAACATAACTAAAGAGTTCAAAATATTTCCTTAAAAATATTTTTACGCTCTTTTCAACGCCGGTATTAACTTTTTGAAAAATTAATATATACAGGGTGAAAATATTGGTACAAAAACAACATGCTTTATATAAAAATCAGGAAAACCACAACTTCTGGTAAATCGATTCTTTCGGTTCAAGACTTTGGTCTTACACATTAAAAAAAGAATCTATATACCAAATTTGGTTGAAATCGGACTTTAAGTTCAAAAGTTATCGTGCTATAAGTCACATATGTATAGTCGCCATTTTGCATGCCCGCCATTTTTGTAAAAGGTAAAATCTGAGATGGCCTTTTATCTAAATTTGAACCTTGATGTGTGTAGTATATGTGGTCCAAATTATATGCTTCTACCGTTAAATGCACAATAACTCTTATAATTCACGAATTTGCCACACATAGGTACATGTGAAAATACGTTATGCATTTATTAAATGGTAATTAACATAACTAAAAAGTTCAAAACATTTTCAACAAAATATTTTTACGCTCTTTTTAATTGCGGTATTACCTTTTTGAAAAATTAGTATATACAGAGCGAAAAAAATTGAAAAAACATATTTTTACATAAACAACCAGTAAAAACACAGAATTCTGGTAAACCGATTCTTCCGGTTCACCACATCCCTCTTGTAAATAAAAAAACCTATATACCAAATTTGGTTGAAATCGGACTTTTCGTTCAAAAGTTATGGTACTATTAACACATAAGTATAGCCGCCATTTTGAACGCCCGCCATTTTTGTAAAAGGCAAAATCTGAGATGGCCTCATATCTAAATTTGAACCTTTATATGTGTAGTATATGTGGTCCAAATTATATGCTTGTATCATTAAATGTGCAATTGTTTCACATATCGGCCGCACTAAGACTGTTTTTAACTGATAAAACGGCATAGCAACGCTTCGTTTCCTACTGACAAAACTCCTTAACGACGTGAAATCTCAGCGACAAAATTATGACAGATCCGTCACGAACGTGTCTGGTAATAACAAATAAATAAAGATTATATTTCGTTGATATGGTGCATTAATTGTCTCGTGAAATAGTCTTGTCGAATATCATTCGAGAGAAAATTATTTCCGGCAAAATTTTCTCCTGGTTTCATTCAAGTTCGTTGCCTTTTGGTAATTTTCGCTTATGAAATTTTGACAAAATCACTCGACTGACGTCTCGTGATTTAAGTCAAAATTTAATTCGCGAAAATTACCAGGCAGCAAACTTTCATACCAGTCGAAAATATTGCTGGCAAAATTTTCTCTCTTGTGATATTATATACGAAAACTTATTGGTCCATTTCCCTGGTAACACCTCCATGGCTTCTAAAAATTGCAAGCCAAATGGATGCTGAAGCGAAGAAGACAGGAGGTAATTCAAAAACTTGCAATTCACGACCCCGTCTGTTCAGCTGGTAAATTCCAACGGAAAATGAACTTAGTTACTCAAAGGAGTAAAGACCAATATAAAAATAAAATAAAAATTCCATTTTTATTCAGTTGCAATGCGAAGGCAAAAACTGTATTACTTTTCACTTAAAACAAAGAGCGCAAGCCAGTACTCTAAATCGACGATTTTCGACTCTAATTGGAGTCATCATCAGAGAGGCGTAGGTCTGATGCTCTCTGCCCGAAGTGACAAAATTCTCCAATTACTCCATAAACGTCAGTTGCAATGCGGGAATAATCTTTGTAATTTTGTCACTTCGGGCAGAGAGCAGCAGACCTACGCCTCTCTGATGATGACTCCAAATAGAGTCGAAAATGGTCGATTTAGAGTGCTGGTCTGCGCTCCCTGTTCTAAGTGAAAAATAATACGGTTTTTGCCTTCGCATTGCAACTGAATAAAAAGGGAATTTTTATTTTATTTTTTTAATTATGTTGATGTTTATATTAGTGAATAGAGAAATGAATAAGCTTTCAAATGAGCCATCACACGACTCCTATTATTTAAAAAAATTATGGATTGCATCATCGCGCCCAGATGGATGGCGTCACTAGTTGAATTGATTCTCGAGAAAATGAATTTATTCCAACTCAAACGTCCTCACCGTACCTATAACTTCAGATGCATATATCTTGAAACCATGATTTTTGAAGCTACGCGCCCATTGAGTCTTTTGTTCTACACATCAAGGACTACCAGAACCCAAAGTTTCAGAGCATTTGACAGAGAGCCATTTCCCATAAGGTTTCTGCGGGGTCCTTTAACATGTTAATTTTCCCAAAAAAGACAAAATGCCTGGTTATAACAGCAAATCTACTCAGATGTAAATTAGAGCTTGAGGGTCAGATAGTGCAATAAGTGATGCAGTTTAAATATATAGGCATCACACAGAACCGGAGGTGCAGGTTGCCTGAATGAAACAATATGGAGAAATAAAGATAGATATCGGAAAAGAAATGACAGGCAGAATTTACAACATACTCATCAGACCAATAATGACATATGCGGCAGAAACACTACCAGAGACAGAGACAGAGAGGACAAAAAATGCTAGAAACAGCAGAGAAGAAAACCTTTCAAAAAATAGATAAAAAGGCACACTGTGGGACAGAGCTAGAAGTAGAGATGTACGAAAATGCAAGGTGGAGAGTATTAAGAACTGAATAAGAAACAAAAGAGTAGAATAGAACCACCACATACGCCGAATGACAACAAATAGAGTAATAAGGAGGGGGAGAGACGGTTCCCCAATAGGAAGGCGATGAGTGCGAAGACCGTGAAAACTATGGAACGACAACTTACTGTCGTGTATTATACACCTTGTGTATAACTCGTGTAAAAATTATTTATTACATTCGACATAATGCACGACCTTACTTTTTGCACTAGTTAGATCCATAAATTCTTTTATGGTTTTCTATATTTACAACTAGAAACTCTAAGTATTGTGAATATGATATCATATTTGCTATTAGTCTCAACAATAGTTTCAGTAGTCATTGCACGAGAGCTCTAAAATTATCGATTTGTTTCCCGAGTGACACTTTGACAGTTTTAATTTCACGACCCGAAGAGGAGTGAAATTACGTCAAAGTGTCACGAGGGCAACAAGTCGATAATAATTTTAGAGATCGAGTGTAATTCGCAGAGATTATTTCATGAATAAAACTGTCTTTTTAAATCATTTTAACTAATCTTTTATTGGTATCTTCACCTGAATATTTGCTAAACCTGTTTAGTGGCTAATGTTGTAAAACATTAATTGTCATTAATGTCACTGAATGTTCATTTTTGCGTAGTAACGAAGGGCATCTGACGTAATGCTTGATGACGGGATATTATCAAAAATTATCAGTGGTAATTGCACAAGAGCTCTGAAATTATTGAATTTTTCCCGAGTGACACTTTGACAGTTTTAATTTGTCAAAGTGTCACGAGAGCAAAAATTCTATATTAATTTCAGAGGTCGAGTGCAATTTGTTGCGATTATTTCATGAATAAAACTGTTCAAAACCAAAATTTTATTGTAATTTATTTATGTAAGTACCATTAAACACACAGTTTTTATAAATATTTGACGATTGAAAGTCATCACTTTTATAATTTTTAAAAAATTTATTGTCATTAATGTCACTGAATGTATTTTTTCGTAGCAACGAAGGGCATCTGACGTAATATACTTAACGACGGGAGATTATCAAAAATTATCGATTTAATTCAGATTTCTGTAGGTTTCTATTGGTCAGAATCTCCTATGAATGAAATAATCGGGTATAATATCACAAGAGAGTGAAAATAAATTGACAATAATGCGACAGTTTTTCGAAAATTTGTTGTCTGGCAATAGACATGAGCGCCCTCAGGGCTCGAGTGGCTTTTGCCCAATGACAACAAATTTGAGAAAAAATGAAGCATTATTTTCTTATTTATTCTTACTGTCGTGTGATATTCGTAAGATTATTGTTTAGTACTTACATATAAAATTCAAGTCTTTATATAAAAACAGTCAGTGACATTGATCCCAATTAATGTGACACACATTTTTCAACTTGTCAAAGTGAAAAGCACAGTTTAGCAAATATTTAGATGAAAATATTAATAAAATATTAGTTAATTTATTTATCTATACAGTTTTATTCATGAAATAATCTTACCGAAGTAAATCGAGCGCTTAAATTTGCCTATTTGTGTCCTCCTCGTGACAATTTGACATTAGATGCAGAACTAGAAGTATATTAGGGATATTTTCTTTAATGTGACAGTTGTGAAAACTAGGAAACTGGCTGCAATTAAGCGGAAAACATACCAGCGCGATCTCGATAAGGAAAAAAAATATTGGCAAAGCTGGCAACAAGGTGTAAAAAATACACAAAATATATGAGATGATGAAATGCAAACGCAGACACGTGTTTCTGACTCGTTAGTCGTCATCAGTACGATATAGCCAAGTTAACGATGGCGTTCACGATGGCGATCACGATTCAACTTGTCTCAAGCAAACAAGTGAACCAGCACATACCTGTTGCGATCTACTGTCGATCAAAGGAATTTGTGCAGCGTTCTGACTGCGATCGCGACGATATGAGTAGTTTAGCGTACAGAACTGAGCAGGTTACATTTATCGCTGGTCCAAATTGTAAAATAATATGTTATTCTTCGACCTGTCCCACCCAGGTCATAAGAACATGCGTATTAGAAATAAATATTTCATCAAAATGTTCTAAGTTCATCCTAAAATATGTATAGAAACCGTCTATACATCTCTGCGAAGTTCTGGGAACAATTTTTGAAATTCTCCTTATTGCTTTAACATCAGGTTAATGTCATATACGTACCCAAACATCTCTTCTTTTTCTGCAAAATAAACTGCATAAATGTCTTCATTATTAAATGGAAAAAATAGAACGCCCACGCATACCTTTTATTAAATTTCTTTCTTTATCCGAATTAATTTCGAATAATGAAGGTTACATGCCTTCAAATTATACTGAAACAGGCAGTGCTTCTTCTTCTTCTTGTAAATCTCACATGTTATACGCAATATTTCCAACTGTATTATTTATACCAATGAAATCGCAGGTCGCTACCGCTCCGATGTGTTCACTTTCTACAGAAACCGAGATCGCCATCGCCATCGTGGACGCGATTGCGGTCGTGGTCGCTTAGATGTATTCTCCGCTTAAACAGAAACAATTTACTTAAAAAAATTCTCAGTAGTAATTGCACAAGAGCTCTAAAATTATTGAATTTTTCCCGAGTGACACTTCGACAGTTTTAACTTCACGAGCCAAAGGCGAGTGAAATTAGTCAAAGTGTCACGAGGGCAAAAATTCTATATTAATTTTAGAGTTCGAGTGCAATTTGTTTCGATTATTTCATGAATCAAAAGTTCATTTGGTTTCAAAACCAAAATTTTATTGTAATTTATTTATGTAAGTACAAATTAGTACAATTATACCCAAAGTTTGTATAAATATTTGACGATTGAAAGTCATCACTTTTATAATTTTTAAAACATTAATTGTCATTAATGTCACTGAATGTATTTTTTCGTAGCAACGAAGGGCATCTGACGTAATATACTTAACGACGGGCAATTATCAAAAATTATCGATTTAATTCAGATTTCTGTAGCTTTCTATTGGTCAGAATCTCCTATGAATGAAATAATCACGGTAATTTTCTACAGTAGAAAATTACCAATGTAACAATAATCTGATTGGACAGAATTAAACACGTGATCAAAAATCTTACTATATGATTGGAATTTAAAATCATTAAAAAACAATCGTTGTAATTTTGATTTCTGTATCTTTCTATTGGCCACAATCTCCTATGAATGAAATAATCGTCACAATAGTTGCAACTAATATGTAAATAATTATTGGCGATGTTAAGTCACAATGACCACTTCTCGTGGATTTCGGCGGAACTAAAATTGAGGTCGTTTTTCTTTTTATTGGCTATAATGAGGGTTTTTAATGTCAAATCGTTGTTCAAATCGTTGTCAGTATTTAAAAATCAATATAATTAATAAATTTTAATGCAAAAATTGAATTAAAAGCTTACAAACCTCTTATCAAAAGTGTTGTTATATGTGTGTTGTGTTGCAGTATATTTGGAGTAAATTTAGGACGAGCACGTTCTTTTGATTCTACTGATGGTGATAGATTAATGTAGATAGGACTAGTAGATAGGACTACTAACTTTTTCACTTTATTGATTTTCGAAAATACTGACAACGATTTTAACAACGATTTGACATTAAAAACCCCCATTATAGCAGGGCAATAACAAGAAAAACACTTAATTTGTGTTCCGCCGAAATTCACGAGAGGTCGTCATTGTGACAACATCGCCAACAGACGTAATCATAGAAAACTAATTAATCATTTATCATAATCAGAGAATAAAGAAGTCAACACTTATTGCATCGTTGAAAACAGATTTGCACGTATATAAATAACCCAATAATGCATCGTGTAAGTCAATAATCGCTGTGTAACTTTAACATAGTCATTTAAAAGGAAATCTTAATAATCGGTGCGTTTACCTGACATAATAGACCAGGTCATTTAGAATTAAAAAGACGAGAATAAAAATAATCAAGAGTCAGATTTTGTTACTGTTGGATTTTTGGGGTCGCTGAACAAGAATACACTATGAGAACCGACCCCCGGAGCACAGGGCGCCCAGATTCACTGCGAAGGCCCGTCATCTTATGGAATTTCGAAGCTTTTTGACACAAAATTGATGCCAACAAAGTAGTCGGGCATAGCAGTCACACTGGGCACAATCCTAGGGTCGATTCTGATGTTATATTCATGTTAATCAACCGCAAAAAGCCACGGATAATCTATTTGCATCAATTAAGTACCAAAGACCCTCGAAACTGCAGAAGATGATGCGCCTTAGTAGCGACCCTGGGCACCAGGTGTTTCGGGGATAGGTTCTGATGGCATATTTTAGTCCAGAAACTTCAAATCACGCCGAGTAATCTGTTTACACTAATTCACTGCCGAAAACCCATGAAACTGCAGAAGATAACGTGCCTTGACAGTGACCATGGGTACCACGCACTTCGGAGGTCCGTTCTGATGGTGTATTCGGGTTTAGCGACCACAAAATCCACTAAGTAATCTGTTTGGATCAATTATGGAAAACCCTCTAGACTCCAGATGACCCGCCTTAGCAGTAGTCATGAACACCAGGTGCGCCGGGGCTTAGTTCTGATGACTTATTCATGTTCAGCGACCCCAGAAACCCCTGGTAAGAAAATCTGGCCCTTAATATAATAGTTTTGACATGTTTATACACTTTTAGAAGCATTTTATTTGTTGTAAATGCAATTAAGCATTTCCACCCATTTTTCTGTTGTATACTTTTTTCCTGACATCATACTGACACAATGCAAAAAGTTGCAAGTCTCTAGGTGATTATTTAAAAATTGATTTATATTTTCCTAATGCCCTGGCCTATAATATTACTCTGAGATGTACGGTCAAGGTATGTCCCCGGTCTGTCGGATTACCACACTCGGAAGGTTCTAGAGATAGTTCCTTTTAAGTACAGCGTTTATTAGCTCCCAGTGACTATGTATTAGAAGGAATGTAAATAGAATAAACCAAGTTCAGTGAACGTCTGCAAGTAAGTCTCCGGAGAAATGAAAAATGTCTTCGCATACTTGAACATTTATTATATACCGGGTGTATAAAAACAATGCTCGCCGAGTTTCCTGTTTCGTTCTCTAATCTAGAGCATTAGATTAAAAGTAAAAATATCACTTAAATATAAGGTTTATATGGGAGTAAAGCCACAATTGTTGGATTCTAATGAAAATTAAATTTTAAATAACGTTTAACGTATTTTCACTCCGCGGAACTCGTTCTCAAAAAGAGATTATTAAAAAAAAACTCATACAGAAGTTAAACTTTAAGTTGTATACTGGTACAAAATCGTTTATTAAAAAAAAATTCATAAAATGTAGTGCAAAACGTTTTTGTTCTAATTCAGAACATCTTCAGTGCCTAGAATGAAGTATTTCCACGTTAGATTAAGGCAAAAAAGTTAAAATTGTGACTGTTAATAAGAAAAACATGTGGAGAATATTTATATTCTGCTAAGTAATTGTAACTAGCACACTACTCAAAGTGGTAACTTCATAATATATGGTTTACATGTTAAATTTTATGAAAATATGGTGACTACCAGTCGATGTTATAAGATTAAATTAAGTATATGCTTAAAAGGCAACATGCTTCCCTGCTCGAAAAAACTAGGTACTTCCCTATTCAATGAGCACAGACCAACTGATAAAATAGGAAATGGACTTTCAATATGACAAACAGTGACATGACAAGGCAAGATAAAGTCAATTTTTAATTAAGAACTTCAAAAAGTGTAGTTTTAATTTTGGATTTTAATTAAAATGTAATGGTTGTTAATAACTGGTTGAAAATATAATTAAAATTGTTTAAAAATTAGAGTCTATTGTAAAGTTTAAATTAGCAACTCTCTATTCCAGAAAGAACTTTTGGATTGTTGGATTTAAGGTGGGTATATTTCATGGTTAAAAGTGTGACGTCATCGATTGTAAAATGATAAGATAAAAATTTACTTTAGTTTGATAAAATGAGATATATACTATTTAGTAAACAATTAATGACCTGACCGGGACTAGATATTATCTATCTACAATTACTGTAAAAATTTGGACCTTCTATCATGTCAGGAAACAAAGATATCTGACATCAAAAGTTAAAAACCTAGTATTCGGGAAATCCCAAAAATATAAAACACTCTAATAGGCTGTAAAACTACCGGTACACGGTAAGTTGAGAGAAGCACGTGCAGACGTTCAGAAAACAAATAGTTTTGTAACCATGGACATTTTATACTATAATGTGTTATATATCGTTGGAAAGAGAAGATTTCAGAGAATAATTTTCAATCATAACCCAAAAAAGTTAAAAAATTATATTTTCGGACTTTGGGTGCCCTTAATTCAAAATCCTACAAAATGACCACATCTTCTTTAATAATTACGTCTTTTGGTCTGAGAGCTGTTAGACATTTTTGGGTAGGTATTTTAGGCAGTTTGAAAAATTTTCAGGTAACTCTTCCATGATAACTTCATACAAAAATGCCGGTCTGGCTGGAAGGTAGCGGTGATTTTCCCCAAAAATCCCCCCATTTTAAAAAAAGGTTATGTATTATATAAAATGTCGTTGAGGTAACTTAAATGACCGCTTACCCTCCAGCTAGACCGGCATTTTGTATTAGGCTAGCGTGGAAGAGTTACCTAAGAAATTTTCAGATTGCCTAAAATACTAGTCTAAGAGCTGGGAGCGGATTTTGTGCGTGATAAGTAATATGGAAAACCTATACGGGGATATGTTGAATTAGTTGTGTACATGACTTTCCCCAACGGCCGGAAACCAGAGTGGGAGACGAGGGTAGTTATAAGGGGTCAAAGTCGGGGTTTTTATTATTAAGTAGGCCATGACGTAACTAAGTAAAATCTCTAGGGGCGGAACGCTGCTTGGCCGACAAAGGGGTGGGGGTAGGGGTAAATATAAAAAATGTAAGGGGTTTTTTGCGACGTTCGTGATTGAGATAGTACACCAAAATTTGGGAATAAGTAGGTCATGACGTAACTAAGTAAAATCTCTAGGGGTGGAACGCTGCGTGGCCGACAAAGGGGTGGGGAAGGGGTGAATATAAAAAATATACGGGGTTTTTTGCAACGCTCGTGATTGAGATAGTGCACCAAAATTTGGGAATAAGTAGACCATGACATAACTAAGTAAAATCCTCAGAGGCAGAAACCAGAGTGGGGACGAGGGTATTAATAAGGGGTAAATGTCGCGATTTTTATTATTTTTGGAGAGAGTGCACCAAAATTTTGGAGTAAGTAGGTCATGACGTAACTAAGTAAAATCTTCAGGGGCGGAACGCTGCTTGGGGTACAAAGGGGTGGTAGGCAGGGGTACGTATAAAAACATAAGGGGTTTTTTGCCGTTCGTGATCGAGATAGTGCACCAAAATTTGGGAATAAGTAGATCATGACATTACTAAGTAAAATCTACAGGGGCGGAACACTGCGTGGGGGACAAATAATGTGCTGCGTCACAAAAAAATAATACAAATTGCGCCTTTGGCCCCTTAAAACTACCGTCATCCCCAACTCTAGTTTTCGCCCCTGGAGATTTTGCTTAGTTCGTCATGATCTACTACTTACTCCCAAATTTGAATTCACTCGATCGAATTCACATCTCGATCACGAACGTCACAAAAAATCCCTTATAATTTTTATATTCATCCTTGTCCCCACAGAGATTTTACTTTTATTTATTACCAAATTTTGGTGCACTATCTCGATCATGAGCGTCACAAAAAAAATAATAAAAACCGCGACTTTGACCCTTATAACTACCCTCGTCCCTCACTCTGGTTTCCGGCTCTGGGGATTTTACTTAGTTATGTCATGGTCTACCTATTCCCAAATATTGGTGCACTATCTCAATCACGAGCGTCGCAAAAAACCCTGTATTTTTTTATATTCACCCCTTCCCCTACCCCTTTGTCGGCCACGCAGCGTTCCACCTCTGGATATTTTACTTAGTTACGTCATGACCTACTTATTCCCAAATTTTGGTGCACTATCTCGATCATGAGCGTCACAAAAAAAAATAATAAAAACCTCGAATTTGATCCCTTATAACTACCCTCGTCCCCCACTCTGGTTTCCGGCTCTGGGGATTTTACTTAGTTATGTCATGGTCTACTTATTCCCAAATTTTGGTGCACTATCTCAGTCACTAACATTGCAAAAACCCTTTATATTTTTTATATTCATCCCTACCCCACCGCTTTGTCGGCCACGCAGCGTTCCGCCCCTAGAGATTTTACTTAGTTACGTCATGACCTACTTATTCCCAAATTTTGGTGCACTATCTCGATCATGAGCGTCACAAAAAAAATAATAAAAACCGCGACTTTGACCCCTTATAACACCTTCGTCCCCCACTCTGGTTTCCGGCCGTTGGCCGGAAGTCATGTACACAACTAATTCAACATACCCCGTATAGTTTTTCCATATTACTTATCACGCACAAAATCCGCTTCTATCTCTCCGACTATGCCTACCCAAAAATGTATAACATTTCTCGTGCTATTAATCCACAAAAGCGACAAACATGTTAATAAATAATAGCCACGAAATAAACAGCCACAAAAAATCAAAGTTGTTTATGAAAGTGACAATAATAAAGCGATCGTATTTTTTTTAACAGCAATAGAAAAAATCGCAGACCAGCCTGTCTCCAATATTATTACTGGTAATATAATCAATCAAGTCCTAACCAAATTATCACAACATTTCAGATGATTGTCATTTCCATTACTCGAGTTAATCATACAAACGGTTTGTACTTTAAACAAATTTACAGGTTATGTTTTTGAAAATCATCCATTTACATAATTACCATTTGGAAATGAACTATCTAGTTGAAATGGACATAATAATTTGTTTTATTATAATATCTTTTCTTTAGTTAGAGCATACCAAGTTAATAGATGAATTTGTTTTGATTAAATGTTTAAATAAGTTTTGAATGCAAATTGTGATACGCCTGGAACCCGCGTACCAAAAAAGTTGTTAATAGCAAGCTGAAACTTTGTTAATAGGTTAACGGTGTCTAGTCGGACAAACTTTGATGTATGGAAATACTGGAACAGGGGAAGTTTAAATTGGGAACGTGATTTTAATTGTGGAACGTGTCATCCTGACAAGTTTATGATTGTGAAAACTAGCAGGTTGTTTTAAGTTTATTCAATGGGAAACTTTGGGAAACAAACAAATGGGAAAAAATGTTTGTCCGACAAATATGTTGGTCATTTTAATAAGTCCGACACTAGGGTGGTTCGAAATTTTTTTTTTATTTCAGATCGCTATAGTGCACAAAAGTTGCCATTGGTATAGACGTGAAAAAAGCACTAATTATTATTTTTTTATTAATTTGTCTTCCGGTCGCGCAATGCCATCGAAGTTAGCAAAAAATTGTGAAAAACCTTAATTTTTCATATATTTTTTTAAGCAGGCAAGATGGTTTTAATTGCGTTCCTATACCATGAATTAACTACTAAAAGTATGTGAAATCAATATATATATGCACTTATTATAGTTTTTTTTTCATATCTTCTGGAAGCGCAACATAATACAAAATGACTAAAATTAGTCGTTTTTGCAAAATTTCAAAGTTTGACTGTTTAGTACATTTTAATCATACGACTTTTAGAGTTGCTCTAGTTTAATTCTATTACAATAATATATTCAAAATTCAAGCATATAAGATAAACTTTGATATTCAAGTGGAATTCGGTCGCGCAGCTTCGTCAAAAACATCAGACTACCGAGAGTTGAGGCGAAAGTGACGAACGCCAGCGAAGCGAGTGCAGCCACAAATAGAGATACATGTGGGAAGCCCTCTACAATAGATTATTTGTCTTTTCCATTACAACGAACTGCCATTCCGCCACCTTTCCCAACACTTAGATGAAAATACAACAGGCCCAATAGGATATTCCGGACCGATTGGAAAGGCCCTACCTGATTGTGAAAGACTACCAGTTGTTGATTTTAATCCTATTGATAAAGTTGACAAGCGTATTCTTAGCAATGACCAATTGTACTTACGTGAGATATCAGAAGTCATCAAATCAAGACATTGTTCAGAAGACTTTGTAGTATGTGATCCTAGTCCAATGGCACATTCAAGATTGTTTACTATTGCAAACCGAGTTTTGTGTTTCTGCATCAGTGAGTCAACCCCTTTTGAGAGAGATTGTCACGTTCATTCTCGAATGTTATATGTCTATGTGGTTTGCCATAAAAATAAACCACAAATTCACAGACGGGCCTAGACATGTTTACAAAATCACTGAATCTACAAGGTACTTACCAGAAGAGCTTCTTCAAGTGGTTGATCCCATTTTACAACGGAATTCTCACTTTGCCCACCCCGAAAATTTACTTTTGACTATGGTAACTGGCGAAAGAAAGCATATCCGAGAGCTGGGCTTCAGGCGTATCATGAAGGCAAAGCAAGCAATATCTAAAAGTCACTCTATCAGAATCTTTATACCACCAAACCTAAACTTTGAATCTAAAGAGTATTACGAAATTATCATATGGAACACCAGTACACTGACTCTTTCTCCACTGTTAAGAACATTGACTAATGAAGAGATAAAGCAGTATGTGCGCAAGGACTTCAAGCCTGTTATGAGTATAGATGCTTTCCCATGCCATTTACAGGCAGTAGAAAGATGCGTTACGCTAGTGACCGAAGCTTCAAGTAAAGTGTGTGGACACAGTTTCAGAGACTATATTAGAACAACATTATTGCACCGCTCAGCGATGTCAACTTTGACATTGGGTCAGGATCACGTACTACAATGTCTTCTGAATATTGTCCTGACTTGACGACTTCTGATATCTCAAGCAAGTACAATTGGTACTTGCTAATAATGCTTGCTAGGAATACTTGCTTGTCAACTTTTGGAATCTCACAATCAATAGGATTAAAATCAACAACTGGTAGTCTTTCACGATCAGGTAGGGCCTTTCCAATCGGTCCGGAATATTCTATTAAGCCTGTTGTATTTCCATCTAAGTATTGGGAAAGGTGGCGGAATGGCAGTTCGTTGTAATGAAGAAGACAAATAATCCATTGCAGAGGGCTTCCCATGTGTATCTCTATTTGCGGCTGCACTCGCTTCACTGGCATTCGTCACTTTATCCTCAACTCTCGGTAGTCTGCTGTTTTTGACGAAGCTGCGCGACAACAGAATTAAACTATAGCATGTCTAAAAGGCGTATGATTAAAATGTACTAAACAGTCAAACTTTGAAATTTTCCAAAAACTACTAATTTTACTCATTTCGTATTATGTTGAGCGACCGAAAGATATGAAACAAATGTATAATAAGTGCATATACAGGGTGTAACAAAAATACAGGTCATAAATTAAGTCACATATTCTGGGACCAAAAATAGTTCGAATGAACCTAACTTACCTTAGTACAAATATGCACATAAAAAAAGTTATAGCCCTTTGAAGTCACAAAATGAAAATCGATTTTTTCGAATATATCGAAAACTATTAGAGATTTTTTATTGAAATTTGATATGTGGCATTTTTATGGCAGGAGCATTTTAAAGAAAAATTATAGTGAAATTTGTCCACGCCATAAAAATTTTATGGGGGTTTTGTTCCCTTAACCCCCCCCCCCCAACTTATGTTTACGTCTCAATTAAATTATTATTGTGGTACTATTAGTTAAATTTAATATTCTTAAAACTTTTTTGCCTCTTAGTATTTTTTTGATAAGGCAGTTTTTATCGAGTTGAGGCTTATTTTTTAATACGTTTACATACAAATTTTATGGGGGTTTTGTTCTTTTAAACCCCCCAAATGTTTGTGTACGTTCCAATTTAAATATTTCTGCGGTACCATTAGTTAAACACAGTGTTTTTAAAATTTTTTGCCTCTTTGTATTTTTTCGAGAAGGCACCTTTTATCAAGATATGGCTTCTTTTTTAATACGGTTCAAAATATACCTAAAAATGTAAATCATACATAAATTTTCATATTATTACCAAGTCTCCATAATCGTACTTAACCATATAAAATATGTGGTGGATTTGACAAATATTCAAAATATCTCGATAAAAACTGACTTTTCGAAAAAGTACTAAGAGACAAAAAAGTTTTAAAAATAATGTGTTTAAGTAATGGTACTTCAATAATTTAATTGGAACGTACACAAAAGTTAGGGGGGTTTAAAGGAACTAAACCCCCATAAAATTTTTATAGGGTGTCCAAATTTCACTATAATTTTTTCTTAAGATCGCTACTGTCATAAGAATGCCGTATATCCATTTTCAATAAAAAATATTTTTTAGTTTTCGATATATTGGAAAAAATCGATTTTCATTTTGTAACTTCAAAGGGTTGTAACTTTTTTTATATGCACATTTGTACTAAGGTAAGTTAGGTTCAATCAAACTATTTTTGGTCCCAGAATATGTGATTAAATTTATGACCTGTATTTTCGTTACACCCTGTATATTGATTTTACATACTTCTAGTAGTTAATTCATGGTACAGGAACGCAATTAAAAAAACGGCCCGCCTAAAAAAATAAAAAATTACGGTTTTTCACAATTTTTTGCTAAGTTCGATGGCATTGCGCAACCGGAAGACAAATTAATAAAAACATAATAATTAGTGCTTTTTTCACGTCTATACCAATGGCAACTGTTGTGCTATATAGCGATCTGAAATAATAAAAAAAGTTTTTTTTAAACACCCTATCCGACACGTAGAGCATGTCAAATGTCAGGAATTATATTGGTTGTAAAGTTTAATGAAAGGGTAACAAATCAATTGTAACTTCTGTCCGACAAAATACATGGGACGTTTTCGCAGTCTGACGTTCGAAACCTGTAACCTGTTCCACAATTAAAACTTCCCCTGTTCCACTGTTCCCGTGCATCAAAGTTTGTCCGACTAGACACCGTTAAGCTATTAACAAATTTTCAGCTTGCTATTAATTAAACTTTTTTTTGGTAAGCGGGATCCAGGCTTATTAACATTTTGTTAAGGTAATAAACAGAATAAATTTCAACATTTGCTTAGTTCTGACATATGTATAAGTAAATCTTCATACGAAAGAGAATTACATAAATCAATCGAAAGTCTCGGGAGATCTACACAATTTCGCTAAACATGACAAACGTCCACTCCAACCATCTGCTCGCATAGGAAATTTTTCATCAATATAACCTACCCGTACTCACTAGCAAATATTTCATGTTAACCCCCAACATTAGACAAATTAAAGTCGGAAAACCTTTGGTTGTTTTGGGGGTGTGATTAATGGGGTGATCTGTATAGTAACGTGAAACGGAAGTAAATTGTTTGTTGGGCATGTATTAAATAATCTAGTGAAGAAAAATGGTTTCGTTTTTGAACCTGTGTGAAAATATTTATAGAAGGGTCTAGCGTTAGTAATGCGTATTTAATTTTATTTATTTTAACAATACTAGTTAATCATGCAACAACGTTTAAACAAATGAAAATACTCTAATACAGTGTGTTTTCACTGATAAACTTATATTTGACTTGACTTAATAAATATTTTTCTCCTCTGGGACCAAACTGATTGACATATTTGTTTAAAAAGGTTCTAAAACTATCTTGTCGCTTGTCAGAAAAACCATTTTGGTTATGGTATATTCCACGAATATACGACTGTTTTAGATTATCGCGACAACGAATATTTTAGTGTGCAACTTAAGAAGTATGAAAGTATTTTGCTCTAATAATTACTCCAATAAACCACAATATACCTAATTTGCAATTTACTTTCGTTCTTTATATCTTGCTCAGTAAAATATTCGTTGTCGCGATAATCCAAGAGGGTCGTACATTTGTGGAATGGGGTATAGCACATTTTTTAGAATAATCTTTCTTGAAAACGATTTCCGGGGTGGAAAGCGAAACGTCAAACAGTAGTTTAAAAATGCAATTATGTATCATAGTCCTGTCGCCAGGGGGGGTACAACGGCCTCCTGTATTCAGATGGACTTACCCAAGTTTTTTTTTATGTATTTTGACCTGTAGAACACGAATTTTTTGGGTAACAGTTGATCCGCATGTCGATAAGATTGCTATAAACCAAGAAGTTGAGGAATCACATAACAGCGATTTCTCGCAAAACAAAACATTTTTTTTGTATTTTTTGGGCCATTCTAACCAAAAAATTTTCCTACACATTTTTTCGTAGGATGCATAGTTTTCGAGATAAACGCGGTTGAACTTTCAAAAAATCGAAAAATTGCAATTTTTGAACCCGAATAACTTTTGCTTAAAAAATAAAATAGCAATTCTGCTTACCGCATTTGAAAGTTCAAGTCAAATTATATCGGTTTTAATTATTTGTATTGCTAAAAATTTATTATTTTATTGTTAAAAAAAGCTATAAACACCTAGTGCTTGAGTGATGTTTTCAATGATTGCTCATTTAAAATCGAACGAGTAGGTAGAAGAGGTAAAAGTGCAAGCGGGGCTATTTCTACGTAGCATGCATTAAAACGCATGTATTAGACACGGGAAACACTATGTGTTTATAGCTTTTTTTAACAATCAAAAAATAAATTTTTAGCAGTGCAAATATTCAAAAAAGATATAATTTGACTCAAACTTTTAAAGGCGGTAAGCAGAATTGCTATTTTATTTTTTATTCAAAGGTTATTCGGGTTCAAAAATTGCAATTTTTCGATTTTTTGAAAGTTCAACCGCGTTTATCTCGAAAACTATGCATCCTACGAAAAAACTTATATTAACATTTTTTGGTTAGAATGACCCAAAAAATACAAAAAAATGTTTTGTTTTGCGAGAAATGGCTGTTATGTAATTCCTCAACTTCTTTGTTTATAACAATCGACATCCGGATCAACTGTTACCCAAAAAGTTCGTGTTCTACGGGCCAAAATACATAAAAAAAACTTGGGTAAGTCCATCTGAATTAAGAAGGCCGTTGTAACCCCCCTGGCGACAGGACTATCATTACAATCAATAATTGTGGCATCATTATCGTCAATTAATTCCATATAAATATAATATTTAACCCCAGGTTGTGAAACCTGGGTAATGACAAAAAAAGATAAAGCCCAACTCAGGACATTCGAGAGAAAGATATTGAGATAACTACACTGCGGTGCAAAAAAATCGATCCACTACAAATTTGGCCATTTTTGATGTTTCGAATTTCCTAAACCTGTTGTTCGATTTAAGCCATTTTTTACCACGTTATAGCCTTATTCATTGACAATATCGCTTTAATAATATTGTTGCTAGACAGTCAAACTGTCATTGTATACCGGGTGTACGAATCAAACTGTGCTTTTTTCTCAAAGTTCGCATCACCCTGTGAATTATTCTATCATTTATAGAATACTGAAATTAAAACCAAACTATAGCCTTAGGTTTTCTTAACATTTTGTCTTTCGATTCATTCGCTTATGTAGGATAATAAAAGAGTTAGGTACTTTAACAACTGGCCATGTTCGTCATCAGTACAGGGTGTTTTCTAGATAAGTGCGACAAACTTTAAGGGGTAATTTTACATGAGAAAAAATGACAATTTGCTTTCTAATCATATGTCCGCAAACGCTTCGTTTCCAAGATACGGGATGTTCAATTTTTTTTACAAACTGACGATTTATTTATTGCTTTAAAACCAATTAAGATATGCAAATGAAATTTGGTGGGTTTTAAGACGTACTTATTGCACATTTTTAAACATACAATTAAAAATTGTATATTTACCATAGGCGTCCGTGCGAGTAATATTATCGGTTATAATACCCGTTTTCGCGCCAATGGTGAATATTAAATTTTTAGTTGTATGTCAAAAAATGTGCAATAACTACGTCTTAAAACCCACCAAATTTGATTTGTATATCTCAACTGGTTTTAAAGCAAAAAACAAATCGTTAACGAAGCGTTTGCGGACATATGGTCATAAAGAAAATTGTCAGTATTTTTTAATGTAAAATTACCCCTTAAAGTTTGTCGCACTTATTTAGAAACACCCTGTACTGATGAAGAACATGGTCAGTTGTTAAAGTACCTAACTTTTTTATTATCCAACATAAGCGAATGAATCGAAAGACAAAATGTGAGGAAAACCTGAGGCTATCGTTGGGTTTTAATTTCAGTATTTTATAAATGGTAGAATAATCCACAGGGTGATGCGAACTTTGAGAAAAAAACACAATTTGATTCGTACACCTGGTATACAATGAGAGTCTGACTGTCTAGCAACAATATTATTACAGCGATATTGTCAATGAATAAGGCTATAACGTGGTAAAAAATCACTTAAATCGGACAACAGGTTTAGGAAATTCGAAACATCAAAATTGACCAAATTTTTAGTTGATCGATTTTTTTGCACCGCAGTGTATATGGCCCGGTGCAAGAGGAAGACGGCAAATGGAGAATCAGGAGAAATGAGGTTAATGAATTGAATAATGGGTATGATATTTTATGTTTTGTGAAAAGTTAAAGACTGTCATGGTTGGGATATGTCAGATACAAGAAGATTCAAAAACAGCAAAGAAAATATTACACAGAATGAGATGGTTGGATGATGTGGAAGATGACCTGAAAACCATGATTATATTAAGACAGTGGAGGAGAAAGGCACAAGAGAGATCTGAATGGAAAATGGAAAGATATAACCAGACAGGCAAAGATCCATCTAGGGCAGCGGTTCTCAATCTGTGGTACATGTACCACTGGTGGTACATTTCATTTTTTGAGGTGGTACACAAAACGCAAAAACAGCCAAAATCAGCACCATTCTTATAGTTAATTAGATCACCTAGGTAGATATGTATTTCAGTTAGGTGGTACCAAAAATAATAAAAAGTATTTGGTGGTACATGACACAAAAAGATTGAGAACCGCTGATCTAGGGTTATGATGCCAAAAGAAGAAGAAGACTAACAAGAGGATGTGGCCAGAAAGAATGATGGAAAGGGGACCCAAATAATTATAGTATGGAGCAGACAGAAGAAGCAGGAGTAGACCACCTACACGATCGACCAACGATGTTAACAGAGTCGCTAAGAATTGACTGCAGGAAGATAACGACGGACAGAACTGGAAGAAATTAGGGAAGGACCTATCTATATTTAGTATGGTATAACTATACCCAAACCCAGATCCAAAGTGAAAGTTATCCGTGAACACCAAATTGTTCTATATGTTCCACATATTGTTCAGTCAAAAACTACATCATTTTGAGCGTCGGGTTTGGGGGGAGGTGGGGGAGAAGTCGGCAAATGAGTAGATTCTTACGTTTTTCGTTAATATTTCTAAAACTATGCGGTTAAACGTGAACAATGCTTATACAAAAATGTTCTAAATTAAATTTTAAACAAAAATGGTCTGATGTATAATCCTTCTAAAACTAATGGTTCCAAAGTTACGGAGGCAGTATAGTATAATTGGTCCAAAAAAAACTCTAACCCCATCATCCAAAATAAAAGTTTTCCTTCAACACCAAATTGTTCTATAAATGGTTCTGCGTGAATCGTTTTCATTCTGAAATATTCGATAGATTTCAGCTTTGACTGCCCACCCAACCAACTTTTAGATACTTTTTCTTATTTCTAATGTATACTACATCTTAAAGCGAAAACTTCGAAATAAATAAATCTTAACTGACAGTAAACAATGCGTGAACAAGCTTTATTTTGTTTCAAAACGTAGCTCGATATTATTTTGTTTTTGTTAAAATTAAAGCCAATGAATTTTGTGCCAAAACTTTTAGGACATACGTTATCTAGAAAACACAATTCTGTTTAAAAAATTAGTTTCCTCAGTAACAATATTATAATCTGCCCAAAAAATGTAAAAAATATGGAAAACCTCCACTTTACACCGTCCGTAACTCCGGAACCGTTGCTTTTAGAACAATTATGCGAAGGACCTCTTTCGTTTCAAATTTAATGTACAACATTTTTGTATAGAGTATTGTTCACGCTAAACCGCTAACGTTTAGAAATATTGACGAAAAACGTGAAAAACTACTAATTTGCCGACTTCTCCCCTCCCACTCCCCCCCCCCCCAAACTCGACGCTCAAAATGGTGTAACTTTTTACTGAACAATTTGTAGACCATATAGAACAATTTGGTGTTGGAGGAAAACTATTATTTTGGATGACGGGTTTAGGACTTTTTTTGGACCAATTATACTATACTACTTCCGTAACTTTGGAACCGTTCGTTTTAGAGGGATTATTATGCATGGGACCTATTTTGTTTAAAATTAAATGTAGAACATTTTTGTTTGGAACATTGTTTACGCTAAACCGCATAGTTTTAGAAATATTGACGAGAAACTTAAAAACTACTAATTTACCGACTTCTCCCCCACCTCCCCCACCCCAACCCCGCCGCTCAAAATGGTGTAACTGTTTACTGAACATTATGTGGACCATATAGAACAATTTGGTGTTGGAGGAAAACTTTGACTTTGGATATCTGGGTTATGCCTTTTTTTTATCAATTGTATGATACTAATTATTTTTTTCAAGAATTATTAACTGGTATAATAAAATTCGAAGTTTTTTTATTTTATCCAACAATTTATTACGATTGCACGTTCATTGAGCGTGGTCGTAATAATCTACGTCAAAAAATAGTTATAATATAGAAAAATAATTGCAACGAAAAAGTTAATCTGGACAGAAAAAAATACTTTGAACCAAGTATTTAACCTTGAAATCAATGTAATGATATTAATGCATGTTCCAAGGTGATTAAAAAGCATGATTTATGATGACGATTTTTATTATTAACAGCAAATTGGTACTTAATTTCTTATATTAAACAGTCATTATAAAAATTATGCCACCAATTATGCCAATACTTTTTATCTAAGTTTTAATAAATTGCAAGAAAATACAATAAAAAGGTGTTACGAAATTATAAATTTTTGGGTTCTAAAATTGTTGACTTGTGTCATGTTTAATGTACAAATGTTATACTTATATGGGTTTAGCCACAGTTAGGTTGTAATGCACATTACATATTTTACCTAAAAATACTTGACATTTCTATTTCCACTCCGGAAGTAGTTATAAAAAAAATTAAGAGAAATTTGTTGAACAGTTGTGTATAAGTGCTAATTGTTGTTATTTAGAATGTTATACCGCTGTCAACAAATATTGAGGTTTGAATGTACTTTGCCTATGATGGTTGTAGGCAACAGCCAGCATGGTCTGGAAACATATTAGGGTGGATGTTTTATGCACTGTGATATATCAAATTATGATTATTCTGTGTATTTGTGCAATAATTATATGTTTTATGTGATTTTATGTTTGGGAGTGTTCGTAATAGTGAGGTTTTGGGATAAAAAACTTTTAAATTATGTTTTTATACATATTGTTAAATAATTTTTATGGAAAAAATTTAGAGAATTAATTTTGTGTCACAGACCACGAGATTGTAAATTTTCATCGCTCTGTATATAGCCAAAAATTTGTAAATAAAATAATTTAGCCATAAGCAGTGTTTCGTGGAAGTGTAAAAGTTTAATGGTAAAGTTTCTACGAACGGATTAAGACATTTCAAAACAATGAACTAGAAAACGGTAGTTTTAGAAAGTTAATGTGCCGCTTTGGAATGGACAATAGACCATGTTTCTAAATGGTTTCGTAGAACGAAACGATTGTAAACAATTTTGTTTAGTTTAGAATAGAGGGTTTTTTTAGAATGTAAGTAAAATTTAATTATATCTCCTGGAAATTGACAAGACATAAAATTTGTATACAATACTATTTGTTCTCAAGAAAAAAAGTAGGGATATGATGTATGGAGAATGCTTGTAATTGGCGAGGAGACCGATGGAGGGAGAATAGAGTGATTGATTTTCAGATTGATGAGGGAAAAATAATTCACTGTGTAATTAAGATCGGAAGCAACCAGTCCAGTTCGAAAGTAGTAATTTTATGTAAAGTGGTTAATTTGGTGACCGTGGAAGCAAATTCTTGTTGAGACGAAATCGTGATCAAGTCGAGAAGTACAAACTCCTTCTGTCCGAATAGATTCCAGTTTCTGTCTGGAACGAGTAGCCGGTTTATATCAACTTGCACGAGATATCGAGCTGAGAGAAGAAATCTTGGAATTATACAGATTGATATTGTTTGTATCGAGTCAGAGATTTATTTGAGGAGAGAATTCGAGCGAGTGCTGTTTTTGTTTGTGAAACAGTTTGAATGATAAGGACAGTCGCAGCATCCGAGGAGCACGTTGTGGGAGAACCGATGGCAACACAATCCGTGAGAAGAAGTAAAGAAGATAAAAAAGGTTAGTCAGATTATTTGTGAAAAGAGCGAGTTGTTTTATATTACATACCATATTCGTTTTTTGTCAACTTAACAGTTTTACAGCATAATTTATTCATTCATAAACTCATAGAAGATATAAGTAATCTATTTAATAAGTGAAAATTAAATTTTGTTTTTTTCTATATAATAATAAGAACAGTCTACCGCAGCGGTTCTCAAACCTTTTTAGTCGCGCCACCCTTGTAGGGCTAAAAATATTTCGAGGCACACCAACCCTTGAAGCGATTTGGGAAACGACAAAAAATGAAAAAAAAAATAAAATTCTGAGGCTCATCTGATTTCAATATAAACTTTATTTCAGATCATTAAAATACAGTTCTTTGATATTCAAATATCCTTACATAATGTGCTGAATGAAACAAACTGTTTTGATGATGTTTTCATGATATCCTTGAAAATTATGGCAATCTTTGTAAGTTTGACCCTCAAATCCCTTGATGCTTGAAGTTTGCTTCTGTATTTGTTTTTTGTAAGCATATGCGGAGAAAGAAGACTCACACAGATAAGTCGAAATGAAACACACAAGTTTTTTTACTGCAACCTTGCCAGCAACATTATTTTCTGAACATACCTGCATCCAGAACTTTTCTTGGCTTCCTTCACAGTATTTGAGTTTTAAACTGCTATCTTCGCTGATCTCAACTAGATTAAAAAAACTTCATTTGTCATTCCGACCGGTTTATTTTTTGGGTCGCATCATCTAGCTATATAAGTCATCTGAGTCAATGTCAGAAAAATAGTTTACAATAATTTCTTCCGAACCTTGCAAATGAGCAATAATAATTTTAAAGAAGTTCGTTTGATGATTGATTTCATTTGTTATAACAAATTCCTGTAATCGAGACAAATTTGTCAAGTTCCTCTTTTCAACACATATGCTTTGAAAAATGTAACTTTTTTACGCAAGACTTTGATTTTATCTAATTGTGCTCCTCCTGTGCCTTGAAGCAAAGTGGTGGTTTTATTTATTATTTTGAAGATATCTCAAAGGTATTCCAATTTTAGCAGCCAATTGACATCTTTTAATTCTTGAATGAAAGACTCCTCTGTAAATGTGATAATCAGTGGATCTTTTAGTTCAAATAGTCTCCCTAAATTGTTCCCCTCGATAGCCACCGGACCTCTGTGTGGAGAAAAATATTGAAGTGAGCCATACCCATATCTTCAGCGGTGAGCTTTAGAAGGCATGCTTGAAGCGGACGGCTCGTCACATGGTTAAGTATTTTCACAGAACCATCCAATACGTCTTTTAAATCTTGCGTTATCTTTTTAGTTGCCAATGAATGGCGATGTAAGATACAATGACTGCTGGAGGCATTTTCTGCTACTACCTATATTCTAGATAGCGCTCCTCTAATTTTACCAACCATTACAGCCGCTCCATCACTGCAAATATCCACACATTTACTCCACTCTAAATCATTTTTTTATATACTCGTGGATAGCCTTGAAAATTTTTTCACCAGTGGCATAACCTTTAAGCTCTTCACACTTAAGAAGTTCTTCTATTTTCATCCCGAATGGAAACCACACAAACACAAGCAGAACAGCAAATCCAGCAACGTCGGTACTTTCATCAAGCTGTAAACTGAAGAATTCACAAGTTTTTAATCTACTTATAAGCTCTCTCTGTACAAAGTCTGAAATAGTGTGAATTTTCTTGCTTATATCATCTGCACGTCTGCACATTATCAATCTGCTTGGTCATATCTGGACCTAACATGCATTATACGACATCCTTCACGCAAGGTTTAATGAGTTCCTCAGCAATGGTATGGGGTTGTCCAGCTTTTTCAATGTACAAACCAACAATACATGATGCTTTAGTGGCGTTTTCGTTTTCATTTTTGCAGACTTCATCATGCCTGACACCCTGCCTGAAGAGATGAAGCACAACGTTTGAAGGTTTCTTCGGCCTTATCGGCTAAACCAGGATGATTACTTTCTAAATGTTTTTTTAATTTAGATGGAATTAAGCACCCATTAGCAACAATTTTGTGACAATTAACGCATTGGCCTTCTGGTGCCTGTTCGTTGTTAACTTGAATAAAGCCATATAACGTGAGATAGCTAGGATCATACCTTCCTATTTTTCCCCGAATTTATTTTTGTTAGGGAACCTTCTTTCCACGAATTGAGGGAGAACAACTTGGATGAGCTGGACTCGAATGGATCTCGTGAACATTTGCATCTTCTCCATCTCTGCTAGTTGTCACTGAATCAGTTGATTCAGATGCTTCAGTGACTTCACTACATTTCCTTTTTAAAGACCCAGATTTCAGCCAATGTTCCATTATTCTAGAATGAAAAAAATGTCCCAAATACCTAAAAGAGAGCAAAAAATTGCCAACACTGAAAGGTATTTTCCAACCGTAATAGTGCAAGACATATTTTATGGCAAAAATAGCAACAAAAATACATAATATTATACATATTAATTCCAATGAATATAATTACCTACGTCCTCACTTTTCTTCTGCAGTTATATCTAAAACTTCCACTTAGAAATCTAACTCTAATTTTTACAAAACTCACTTATCCGCTACAAGAATGAATGCAGGTATTTAGCAGTCGCGTCAGTCGAATAATTCGGCTGTTTGTTTCTCGGTCGCCATCGAGAATGTGTACTCACAAGTACAAAAATAGTCAACATGTTTCGATTGAATAGTGGCGCAGCGGCCGGTTGTTCGACTTTTCTTAAAAATGTTCCACGTCACCCTTGGCAAATGCTTGAGACACCCCAGGGTGCCGCGTCACCCACTTTGAGAACCTCTGGTCTACCGAATCATTTGAATGAATTTTGGTTAAAAAAAAGGAGATAGTAGAATTAAAGTTTTTTTATTAGATAAGAAATTTTTACAACAGAATAAAGTTTGATGGATTCGACCGTTACTTGATGGAAGTTTATTTTATCTTACAATAAAACACTGAAAACGTTTGTTTTCTAAACTTCCACAAAATTTATTATAACTATGTGACTACAGCTTTTTCGGCAGAGTTCCTTTCTCAAGTGATTCAGTTTACTATGTGTTTGCCTTTTTAAAGTCTTTAACTGAAGACTTTAAAAAGGCAAGCCTCTCCCACTCCTCAACCTCTTCAGTTAAAGACTTTAAAAAGGCAAACACATAGTAAACTAAATCCCGAACAGGGAGAAGTTGGTTTTTTGCGGTTTCCCAACTTCATTGCACAATTATACCTGTTCGTCCCAAGAAAATAGCAACTATTTTCATCACTCGAACGCTCACTGTCTTCTCACTCGAACGCTCACAAAAACCACCTCTTGACCGCCGACGAGGGCCGCTGGTGCTACCAGTTGGCGTACAATGGTTTCTAGAGGGGTGGTCGAGGGCAAAGCACGGACAGTACACGTAAATGTCAATGGAACCAACATCAACTCCATCAAACTTTCGTCTCTGTTGTCTTTTAGCCTTCTGGTCACCACCGTCCGGCATAACCCAGGAACACCAGGAACACCACACTTACCCCAGTGCGTTTTTCGGACTGTTCGCTTTTGCTACCACTTTTTCGTCACAATACATTCACTACAAACCCTGAAGAGGACAAAATCCTAAATGGGGACACTCATTGTAAGCATTTCTACAAAGCATTTCAATCTTTACACGCAAATCGATACATTGAGTTGTTTGTTTTAAACTAAATCACTTAAGAAAGGCACTTTGCCGAAACAGCTCTAGTCACATAGTTATATTAAATTTTGTGGAAGTATAGAAAACAAGCGTTTTCAGTGTTTTATTGTTAGAATAAAGTTTAACATACATTTTGAATCTTATATTTATGGTATAGTATATAAATAAATAATAGTTATACAATTTATATGATTTTGAGTATATTTATTTTCCCTGTTTTGTCCTGGATAAAGTAAGCAACGAGAAATACTAGAAGCCACAAACTAAAGGTGATACATTAAGATCAATTAGCTCTGAGAATATTTTTTAGTGGAAAGTTTTATTAAATTTGGTTTTGTTTTCATGAGTAGCAATTAAAATAATTAATTAATTAATCGAATTAATGAGATGCTGATCAATCTCATAACAGAGAGAAAATACAGAGCAAAATAATATATAGTGCTGGTATGTTTTACTTGTTCCCCTTCCTCTTTAAGTATTGTCAACCAAAGTCAGCTGCATTATGCTGATGGATTTGTTACACATTTTTCTTCATTTAGTAAGATAAGATAACTTAGAAACAAAAATATACGACAAGAAACAGGAGAAGAAATAAATGAAAACCTCAGTTCGGTGGAACAACAAATTAACGATACAGATAACGTTAACCAAAAATTAAAGTACATAAATACAGCTATACAAACAGCAGGAAAGAAACATCTGACAAAAACGACAACAAAGAACAAGGGGTGGATGACACAGGACATACTAGACTTGATGGAACAAAGAAGAAATATGAAGAATTACCTAGACAAATACAAAGAAATAAACAAACACATAAAAAAGAGAATAAAAGAAGCCAAAGAGGCGTGGATTAAAGAACAGTGTGAAGAAATGGAAACCTATGAGAAAAAGTACGATGCGTTCAATATGCACAAAAAAGTAAAAGAGATAATAGGAAGCATAAAGAAATGCCAAATAGGTAAACTTAAAGACAAAGATGGAAACCTTATTGTAGATCTAGATAATAAAATAAAAAGATGGACAGAATACCTGAATGAATTATTTGAAGACGATAGAAACAACTTAACTCAGATAATCAATGCAACTGGGCCAGACATATTGAAAGAAAAAGTAGAATACGCAATAAGAAACGCTAAAAATGGAAAAGCAAACGGACCTGACGAAATCCCTACAGAACTGCTGAAGCTTTTGAATGATCAATCCGTAACCATAATATTGCATATATTCAATACAATATACAGTACTGGTATAATACCACAAGAATGGTTGCTGTCTACGTTTGTCACCATACCGAAGAAAACTAAGGCAGTGCAATGTTCAGATCATCGAACAATCTCCTTGATGAGTCACCTGCTTAAAATATTTCTTAGAGTCATCCACAACCGAATCTATCAAAAACTGGACATCGATATTAACGATACACAGATGGGATTCATAAAAGGATTAGGTACAAGGGATGCTCTCTTTGCCTTGAACGTTCTAACACAGAGATGCCTAGATGTTAACCAAGAGGTACACGCCTGCTTTATAGACTTTGAAAAGGCCTTTGACAAAGTACGTCACAGTAAACTCAAAGAAATCCTGGAGAGTAAGAACATTGACACCAGAGACATACAAATAATATTAAATCTGTACTGGAATCAGCGAGCTAATATAAAAATAGAAGACCAAACATCGGACGAAATAGAAATACGTAGAGGGGTACGACAGGGTTGTATATTGTCACCGCTCTTGTTTAATATCTACAGCGAACAAATATGCCAAGAAGCTCTCTCATATGCAAACGAAGGGATAATAGTCAATGGAGAAGTTATCAATAACATTCGATATGCTGACGAACCTGTGATAATGGCAAGAACAGCGGAAGATCTACAACATTTAGTTGAAAGTATGAATGAGATATGTAATAACTACGGCATAAGGATGAACGTCAAAAAACCAAATATATGACCTTCTGTAAGAATCCAATAAATGACACTAGTATCACAATAAACGGTACCCAACTTGAAAAAGTAAACGAATACAAATAATTGGGAACCCTTATCAATGGAACAGGTGACCAAAATCACGAGATAAAAAGACGTATTGAAATTGCCAGGTCTACTTTTATAAAAATGAAAAAATTATTTTGTAATCGTGATATTAGTATTCATCTACGAACTAGAATGTTAAAATGCTATGTATTCAGTACTTTGCTCTACGGTGTTGAGTCATGGACTCTTAAACAGAGGAATATTAAAAATCTTGAAAGCTTTGAGATGTGGTGCTACCGCCGTATACTAAGAATAAGTTGGGTGGATAAAATTACAAATGAAGAAGTAATACGCAGAATAAATAACAAGCCAGAAGTTCTACTGAATATAAAAAAGAAAAAACTTGACTACTTAGGCCACCTGATGAGGGGACAAAAGTACACATTCCTACAAAATATAATGCAAGGAAAAATCCAAGGGCGAAGAAATCCTGGCCGTAGAAGAATGTCCTGGATGAGAAATTTGAGAGAGTGGTTTGGCTGTACCACTAACGAATTGTTCAAAGCAGCAGTAAATAAAATTAGAATCGCCTTAATGATATCCAATCTCCGATAGGAGAGGCACTCAAAGAAGAAGAAGAAGTAAGATAAGGGCTGCTTCTTTGATTTTTCTCTTTTTCATGTCTGTTTCCTTCATGATTATTGATGCATGTTTCTACTATGCCCTGTGTCCATTCTCCCAGGCATGTTGGCATATCTGTGATTTGTCGAAATCTATGTTTTGATGTATGTTTCATGTTCGTTAATCCTAACACTTAATGGTCTTGCAGTTTCTCCCAGTTAGAAATTGTTGCATTCACAGGGTATTTTGTAGATGCAGTTCTTTGACCTCTCCTGTGTTGTTTGGTTTGGTTTTGGACATGATCTGTACTGAGTGTGTTGGTTGTTTTAATTGTTGCTGTTATATTGTACTTATTTCCTATCCTTATTTTTCTTATAAACCCTTAAAAATTTGTTTTTGAGTTCTTCGTGAAAAATAGTTTGAAACATGCAATCGTTGTATTGTTTATTTCTTGCTTCGTTTGATTTTTACGGTTGCGTTTTAGTTTATTGTAAAGTTGCTTTAACATATTTTTTATTGAATTCAATAAATCTAAAAAGATAAGGGCTTTCAACGACACTTAATCACACAACGGCTTTCAATAATTATATAATCTATTACACCAATCAGTGTGCTGGTCAGAATTAACGTTCTATATGTTTCACTACCTTTGTAACTGCATTCCAATTTATCTATCGGATTATTATTGGAATTTCATTTGTGATGTAATCGACATGACAGCAATGTGACATAAATCGGAGACAATTGAAAACGGTAATGGCAATGTGATTCAAAAGCTTTGTGAGTACCTACAGTTCATTGCGAGTATAATGTCAATGGTTGAAATGATAACTTTATGTACATATTGGGTTGGGTGCATTATTAAAATATACTACTCAACAAAATTTAGAAACGGATATCTGACATTTATGTAAATTGGTAAATATACCTAATAAAAAATTCCTATATCTAAATAATATAAAATCTATTGCCCAAAATATTCATCAAGAAAGCACAAGAATGATTCAGTTTACTCGTGATACAAAAAAAGAAAAATAATCGGGGGTAATTACACAAGTGTATCAAAATTATCAATAATTTTGCTTGAAAGCTTATTGCCTAAAAACTTCTAGAGTTTTTTTCCTGTTCTTGTGTGGCCTTTGGGAACACTACTAGAGCTCACCTTCATATTTTGGCGAAAGAGCCCGACTCCGAAGGAGGATGGCTCTTTCGCCAAAATGTGAACATGAACGAGAGTAGTTTTTAAAAGGCAATACACTTAAAAGCTACACTACCTGATTATTTTAATGCACGAGTGTAATTTAGGGAGAAAATTACTTGAAGAAAGTGAAACTATCAAATGAAAAAATAATAATTTTTTGAACAATTTATTTAACAATACAACATATCCCAATCTTAAAAAAACTAATAATTATTAAAGACACAGTCATAATAATTGTTTACATTATTTCCCAATTCCTTTGGTTGTGGATTTAAATTTTTGGAACAACTAGGTTGGGGCTCCGTCGTATTGGCTCTCATTTGTTGAATGATCATCTCATGGTGTTCCTAGCCATATTCGTCGACGGCCACAGCGTCCACGAGTCCGGCACACGTTCCAAGTTAGCTGCCCTGCTACAAAGGTAGATGTTATAATCTCTTTAACGATTGATAACAATTTATGAAAATTGCCAGATTAATTCTTCATATTTACGAACACACATATATTTATGTATTCTTGCATACACTGTATGCAAGAATACAGAAACCAAATAGATTACATAATGGTGACAAAAAGATATGCTAAAGGAATGCTGTGAAATCTACTAAAACTTACCCTGGAACTGATATCGGTTCGGATCATAATCCAGTAGTATCTGTGTTAGAAGCTAGACCAAAGAAAATGAGAAAAACCATCATCCCAGTGTTAGACTTAAGCTAGCTTAAAAGTGTAACACCGACGACAAACAGTGCGAGAAGAAATTAACACCAGCCTCAGTGTAGCAGAAAACCAAATCCGCAGGACAGACAACATAGATGAAAAACTGAAGAATATAAACACTATAATAAGAACTACGGGAAAGAAACACCTAACCAAATCTACAAAGAAACATAAGGTGTTGATGACACCAGACATACTAGAACTAATGGATGAAAGACGCAAATTGAAGAATAATTCAGAAAAATACAGAGAGGTTGATAAGAACATAAAGCAAATAATAAAGAAGGCCAAAGAATCATGGATTAAAGAACAATGTGTAGAAATGGAATACTATGAAAGAAAGTATGACACATTCAATATACATAAAAAAGTAAAAGAACTTACAGGAACCCAAAGAAGACATCAAATAAGTTTGCTTAAGGACAAAGACGGAAATATTGTTATAGAAAACAGAAAAAAATTAATAGATGGAGTGAATACATAAGAGAATTGTTTGAGGATAACAGAAATAACATTGTCCAGGTAAATGGTGAAACGGGACCTGAAATCCTAAAATGTGAAGTAGAAATGGCACTTTGAAATTCCAAAACTGGAAAGGCAAATGGAACCGATGAAGTTCCTACTGAATTACTAAAGCTCTTGAATGATGAATCAATAGGTATAATATTGCACTTATTTAACACTCTATACAATACTGGTATTATACTTATACCTCAAGAGTGGCCGCTGTCTACATTCGTTACACTGCCAAAGAAATCCAATGCAAAAGAATGTTCAGAACATCGAACAATATCTTTAATGAGCCAGCTACTAAAGATATTTCTAAAAATCATCCACAACCGAGTTTATCAAAGTTGGAGTCAGATATTAGTAATACACAGATGGGGTTCAGAAACGGACTAGGTACTCGAGAGGCTCTTTTCGGTTTAAATATTCTTACACAAAGATGCCTAGACGTTAATCAAGAAGTACATGCATGTTTTATCGATTTTGAAAAAGCGTTTGACAGAGTACGCCACGATAGGCTAAGAGACATTCTTGAAAGAAAAGACATAGATAATAAAGATCTGCGAATAATTCTCAACTTATATTGGAATCAGAAAGCTAACATCAAAATAGAAAATGAGATATCAAAAGCCATAGAAATACGTAGAGGAGTAAGACAGGGATGCATTTTGACACCACTGCTATTTAATGTATATAGTGAAAGCATCTGCCAGGAAGCCCTTTTGCAAGCAAATGAAGGAATCGTAATCAATGGAGACGTTGTAAATAATATTTGATACGCGGACGACACTGTACTAGTTGCAAGAACAGTAGAAGAATTACAACGATTACTTACAAACATAAATATTGCTTGCAACAGTTATGGCATAAACATTAATATCAAAAAACCAAGTATATGGTCTTCAGTAAAATCATGACACAACTATTGTCCTATTCATGATCATTTTTCAGTGCGTAAAAAATGATAGGAAAAAAGGTAAGTCCGTGATAATACACATTTATGATATTTATTCTAACATGACATTTTAGTTAAATCTGACAGTTGTCACATTTTATTTTCAATTTGGAATAAAAACAAATCAAATGTGTTTCTTGCATTTATAAAATGGTATTTTCTTTGATATTTATAGTCTTATAAATTATACAGATTATATTTTTAATATTATTATCTAATTAAAAAAAAAATATTTTTTTATTATGGCGCCATCTATCGACAACTAGAATAACTAGAATAAATGTTATAAAAATGTCACCGACGAAATGTAATCACCGACGTGCCTTTTTTTCTGTCACATACAATTTAATGCGTTAGAAAGAAATCGAAAAACTGTGACGCACTGAAAGATGATCATGAGAAATACTGTAGCACATATTAATATAAACGGCATTCAAATTGAAAAAGTATTAAGTTACACATACATGGGAACTTTAATAAACGAAACTGGAGACCAGAACAATGAAATAAAAAACGTATCCAAATTGCCAGGGCCACCTTCATTAAGACGAGAAAATTCTTCTGCAACAGAAATATAAGTATCCCTCTACGATTAAGAATGCTAAGAGGCTACGTATTTAACACGCTATTATACGGTGTAGAGGTCTGGACTCTTAAACAGAACAACATAAAAACTATTGAAAGTTTCGAGATGTGGTGCTACCGTTGAATGCTGAAGATAAGTTGGGTTGAAATAATCACAAATCTTGAAGTAATACGAAGGATAGGAAGAGACCCAGAAATTTTGTTAACGATAAAACGAAGAAAACTCGAGTATTTGGGTCACCTGATGAGAGATCATAAATACGCATTACTTCAAAATATAATGCAAGGAAAAATAGAAGGAAAACGGAATCCAGGCCGTAGAAGAATGTCATGGTTGCGGAATTTGAGAGAGTGGTTTGGCTGCACCACTAATGAGCTTTTTAGGTCAGCTGTAAACAAGGTCAGGGTAGCCTTGATGATTTCCAATCTCCGATAGGAGTGGCACAAGAAGAAGAAGCATACACTGTATCGTTATACACATGTATTTAACATATCTACATAGCCTTCATTATTTAATTAATCAAACTCAGCGACTTCTCTTCTTCTTCTTATTCTTCTAGTGCCAACTCCACTAACGAAGGTTGGCTATAACCGTTGCAAATTTGTATCTATTCCTATTATCCTAGCAGAAAATTATTTCCCAGCCAGGATATTTGTCGTCCACCAGTTATGCTATTTAGGGTGGCAGTGAATAAAATGAAGATAGCTATGACGGTAACCAACGTTCTGAAAGGACATGATACATGAAGAAGAAGAGTACCCCTTTTTCCTTAGATTTTACCGTTCATAATCAGCTGTATAACTCGTACTTATAATTTCTAAGTATATGCTGTTCTTTATATATGCCAATATATGCCAAATATGCTGTTTTCCTCTTTTTAATGGTGGTCTCTGGTAAAATTCTCTGTCTCTTCCCATTGTATGCAACACCATTTCGTTTGTAATATGATCAATCCACGGTATTTTCAAAATTCTCCTGAAAAGCCACATCTCAAAAGCTTCTAGCTTTCTCATTAAGTCAACAGTCAACAGTCCAAGCTTTGATACCATAAGAAGAGGGTGGATAGAACATTTTACCATCCGATATCGGATTTGCAGATCGAGTCTTTGGTTACTCAGAAATTTCCTCATTTTCAATTTTTTATTACCTGGATCCTTGTTATGACCTTGTTTATTGTTAAACCAAACTATTCTCTAGTATCACAAATTGTGTCTGGAAGCGTCTGTAGGTCTTTCTCACTTTCAGCGATAATGACTGTATCCTCGGCATAACGAATGTTGTTTCCAATAATAATATAAAGATTTCTCACTATGTTAACATCATTTGTGTCGAGTCCTTTTCGCTTTAGACAATCCATGAGAATGTTATGTTTAACTTTGTCGAACGCTTTCTCATAGTCTATAAATGCGACGAAAATATATTTTTGTTGGTCTCGATAGTTTTGGGCAAGAGTTGTGAAACTATACAGAGCTTCTAATGTTCCGACGCCATAGTGACTTCTGAACGAATCATAATCATTTTGATTCCACATTATTATTTGAATTTATTCCATATCCGTGACCGTTGTCTGGTAACAATAAACGAAAACATTAGAAGTGGGCAGGACCTATCGCTATAGTGATATATATATATATATATATATATATATATATATATATATATATATATATATATATATATATATATATAGTGGCTAAACACCCCTTTAGGGGTTACGCCGCTTACGCTCTCTAGATCTATGTTTTGAGGTAGATCAGTCCTCATGTTCGTTATTTAATTTTCTCTGTTATTTTTCTCCACTCTTTCCTGTCTCTGGTTTTCCCTTTCCAATGTCGTATGCCCGCATTGTTGAGATCACTTACTACTTCTTGTAACCATGTAGATCTTGGTCTTCCACGTCTTCTTTTGCCAGCTGGTGTCCATTCCAATATTGAGTATATCGTCGTAGTTGATCCGGATCTCCATATGTGTCCTAGCCATTTTGCTCTTTGCTGTTTTATTTTACATACTATATCCTCCTCAATTTCTTCCAGTAACTCAAGGTTCGTTCTTTGTCTAAATTCATTGTCATTTATTTTTATTGGTCCTAATATTGCTCTTAGTATTTTTCTTTCTTGTATTCTAAGGTTTTCCTCTTGTTTTTTTGTCATGCTAAGAGTTTCGGCTGCATACATCATCGTCGGTCGAATTATTGTTTTGTATACTTTCATTTTTGATTTCTTACTCAATAACTTATTTTTAAGTAATTTTTTATTTGCATGGAAGCTCTTATTTGCTGTAATAATCCTTTCTTTGATTTCGGTTTCTCTTTCTCCATTGTTTGTTATTAATATTCCTAAATATTTAAATTTTTCGACTTCTTCAAAAGTGTATTCTCCTACTCTAACCTTTCTGTTTTCAAAGTTTTTGTCAAATCTCATTATTTTGGTTTTCTCTTGGTTTATTTTTAATCCCATTACTTTTCCTTCTGTTACCATTTCGTTTAACATTCGTTCCATTGTTTTTCTATTTTTTGTTATTAGCACAATATCATCAGCGTATGCTATTATTTGTCCTTCTCTCGTTCGGAGGGTGCCTTTGTTGATCTTCCTGACGACGTATTCTAGGGCAAGATTAAACAGAGTTGCTGATAATGAATCTCCTTGTCTCACCCCTTTATTGATGACAAATTCTTCTGTGTCGCCTACTTGAGTTTTTATACTAACTACAGTTCTACTCATTGTCATTTGTATTAATCTTCTTAATTTATGTTGTATTCCCATTTCTTTCAGAGCTACCATTAGTTTTGATCTATTTATTGTATCAAATGCTTGTCGAAAATCTATAAAAAGCAGTTCAATTTCTATTTTATATCCATGAGCTTTTTCCATAATTTGTTTAACTGTATGTATGGCATCTGTTGTAGACTTTCCCTTAACAAATCCGCATTGATAGTGTCCTATGATATTCGTGGTAGCTTCGGTCAGTCTTCGTTGTATTAAGGCGGACATGATTTTATACGCTGTGTTTAATAGCGTCAGTCCTCTGTAGTTTTTACACATCTGTTGATCTCCTTTTTTATGAATCGTGATAATTTGTCCTTTGTACCATTCTTCCGGCATTTTTTCTTCGTCCCATATGTCTTTTATTAAATTGTATAATCTATCTTTTAATTCTTCACCACCATATTTTATAAGCTCAATATTGATACAGTCCGATCCTGAGGCTTTACCATTACGGCTGCTATTAATAATTTCCTCAACTTCCTCTTTTGTTGGTATTTGTAGCTGGTTTCCTAACATCATTGTCTCTTCTCCTCTGTTTTCATTTAGGTCTTGATCTTGTTGTTCTGTTAATAATTCTTTAAAATAGTTAGTCCAAATTTCTTTATACTCTTCATCGTTTTCTGATACTTTTCCATTTTTATCTTTTATGCTTTTTATCTTTCCTTTAAACGTTTTGTTCTGCTCACTAATTTTCTTATAGAATTCTTTTGTGTTTCTGTTCTTACTCTCTTTTTCTATTTCTTTTATCTTATCATCCAACCACTCACGTCTAATTTTCCTTATTTTTTTCTTACATGCATGCCTTATTATATTGTATTCTTCCCTATAATCCTGTCTATTTGTTCTTATCCACATTTGTCTCATTTCTACCTTCTTTTTTAACATTTTATGGCATTCTTCATTATACCATTCTTGTCTTTTTTTGTTTCTTTTTATCCCTACGTGTACTTCCGCTGTTTCATTTATACATTTTTTTATATTTCTCCATTCTGTTTCTATATCCTTTGTAGGTTTAGATTGTTCCTTCAGTTTTTTGTTCATGTCATCAGCATATTTAATCCTTATGTCTGGAGTATTCAGTTTTTCTACGTGCCATTTATTTTTTGTTGTCGTGTTTTTTAGTGTTCTTTTGACTTTTTGTCTTACTTTTGCAGTCACCATAAAATGGTCTGTGTCTGCATGTGCACCTCTGTAGGACCTCACGTCTGTTACCGATGTTTGCTTCCTTCTTGTAATCAGAATATGGTCTATTTGTGACCATGTTTTTTGGTCTGGGGAAATCCACGTCACTTTATGGTATTTGGGATGTTCGAATTTTGTACTAACGATAATCATATTGGTACTAGATGCTAGATTACATAATCGTTGGCCATTGTCGTTAGTTTTTTCGTGTATTGTGTGCTTACCTGCTACTTGGTTAATGTAGTCTTCCTTACCTATTTGGGCATTAAAATCTCCCATTACCAGTATTGTGTCTTCTCTAGGTAACTTCTCCATTTCTCGTTCGAGTTCCTCATACAATTTGTCTTTTTCCTCCGCAATAGCACTTTCAGTTGGGGCATATACGTTTATGATTGATATATTAAATGGTTTGGCGTTAATTCTCAGGTAAGCCATACGTTCATTTATTGGTTTAAATTGCATAATGTTATTTTTTATTTTTCCCATAATTATGAAAGCAACTCCATATTGACCTTGTTTTTCATGTCCCGAGTACTGTAGTGTGTAGTTTTTTCTATTTATTTCTCCTTGACCTGCCCATCTGATTTCTTGAATCACTGCAATATCAATTTGGTATCTTTCTAGTTCTGAGACGATATCCTGCATTTTTCCTGGTTCAAGCATTGTTCTGATGTTCCACGTACTTATTTTTAGTTGATCACATTTTTTCGGTTTTTTATTATATTTTTTTGTGTTCGTATGTTTTATTTTATCTAATCTGTTCAGGTCCTTTTCCTTTGCCATTTTCGTGTCCGTTTTTTGTGTTGTATCCAATATTTGTTTTTTTATCAGTTTTTTGGCGTGTCCTGCTTTGCCCTTTCCAGTTCATTCTTCTCTTTGTTCCATTTCCATTCAGTGCCGTCAATAATTAATTTTTGATAACCTACTCTAGTGTTCTTACCGTTTTCTTTTTGAAATTTTGCAATTCTCCGTATTTCTTGTTGTATTTTCATCTCTTCTTGCGTTAGATCGTTATTGATATATATTTCCGGCTTTGAATTCCTTAGTTTGTTTTTGTTCTTCATAATTTTTATTTTTTCATTTTTGTTTTTTAGTTTTACAAGACATGTTTTGTCCCCTATTTTATAAGCTTCTTCTATTTCTACTTTAATACCTAATTCTCTTTCCACGAAATCTGCCATAACCTCATTGACTACATTTGGGTTATTTGTATCCATCGGTAGACCCTGGACAATAACATTGTTAGCTTTTCTCTCTTTCTCGAACTTTTCTACCTTCATTTTCACTATCTTTAGTTCCTGTTTCATTTCATCATTTTCTTTTTGTAGTTGTTGGTTACTTTGTTTGAATTCATTTATTTCTTTTCTTAATTCTCGGAGGTCATTTCTATATTCTCGTTGTTCTTCTTTTATTCCTTTTACCTCCGATGTTAAACTTTGTGTTTGATCTGTTAAATTTTGCATCATTTTTAAAAGCTGATCAATTTTGTTTTCATCTTTCTGTTGTTTGGTTGGTGTTCTGGATAGTTTCTTGCTCTTGTTAAAAATATTGTCTGCATCTATCTCTAGACTTCTCTTTTTACTGTGATATAGTGATAGGTTGGCCAAAAAAATCTTGGAGTGGCGAGCAAGAGAAGATTAGCGAATCCCGCTCAAACCACCCACGAGATGGACCGTTGACATAAAGAAGATATGTACCAAATGGATTGCAGCAGCGCAAGATAGAGCTGAATGGAAGTTTTTGGAGAAGGCCTATATTAAGCAGTGGACGACTATGCTCTGATGATGACTAATTTATAATATTCTAAAATGTGATTTGAAATATATGTGGCTTTATAAATATATCCATTAAACAAAATGCATTGTAGTTTATTAACAAATACAGCAATCCAATAAATATATGTTTAATAAAATGCAATTTGTGCCTTGTAAACACTGAGTGTTTGTATTAGGAGAAATTATGATCCCTCTATACTAATTATATGGCCGTTGTGCTTTTGCGTACTAAGTATATAAAAGCTCGTTAAGCTTTTGCTGCTTTATTATGCAGTCTCTCCGTTTGCTTAGATAGTTTTTTTAAATATCATTTAAAATATATAAAAGTTAATCTACATTTTTAATGCGGAAAGTTGATAAGCAGTTTTTAATTGTACACATTGTTCTATACACGTGTGTACATTGTCAAAAAATATGTTAAAACTAAGTAAAATTACTATTTATAAACCATTTTATGCCAATTATCTGAACAATTGCTAGGTTAGCTATTTACTGCAAAGGCCTATCGAAAAGTTCCAATCAATCAAAATAAAATTCATGCAACCTAAAAGAGTTCGATTTGTATACAAACCATAAAAACGAAACAATGTGGAAAAATGGGATTGAGATTTAATTACTAATACGACGCAACGGGTCAAAAAATGAAAGTGGTTTTGGCAACACATGTAAAAAAATTGGTTTTATTCGCTCGTATTACTTTCTTTTAGGGAATTAAATCCTCCACTGTGCCAAAAAAATCTAACGTACATAATACTACATCCATGAACACACAAAAAATATGAAATAAATGAATATTCTACTATTTTTACGGCATAAAATAATAATAGGTTTGTTCTAGCAAACAGTCTCAAACTAGTCAGAAACCGTCAGCAAACAGTTGGTCAGTGAGAGAACATAATACAGTCACCAGTGCTATCCCATCTACTCGCGCTGGTCGCCTATTCGCTGATGGTTTCAAATCGTTTGAAACTGATGCTAGAACAAACCTATTACAACTAACGTGAGTGTAAGTAAGTAAGTACTTAGCCTCTCCACCCGATGGCGCGACTATCACAAGAAATATCTACTATCGTATAACAAATTCTTGTAGACGGCCTATGTCAAAATATCAGCCGAATCAGACTCGGGATTTTAGAAAACTGAAAAAAGAGCAATATCAGCCGGTGATTCGATTCTTGTTTGAGCTTGTATGGGATGTACGGTGATCTTACTCCATCGGTGGCGACCGACAACAATTGAGGGGATTAGATGCTAAATGGTACAAATGACAAAAAATTGTAAACTGAGTTAAGTGCACAAAATAATACTAGATAGTATTAAAAGTTTAGTGGGAAAGAGATACAGGTGAATTAAACTACTGGTGGCGACGCGACATATCGCAGGTTTTAGTTTGACTACTTACGAAATATTTAAAAACAGTTTGCGGCAAACAGGTATAAATTCACTTGTATTCCTTTGCCTGTAAGGTGATGGATATTATTTTTGGTGATTTGTTTAGTATCTTTGCAAATCAAGCCCTTCAAAAAGTATTCAAAATAAGTGAAATAATAACATAAAATGTACCAAGTAAGTTTTTATAAATAAAAATGTTTAATTTTTACGTAATTTTTGTTTCATTTTAGTTTAAGAATTTAAGAAATTGGCAAGGTACTTAAGTGGCAAAGAGAAACAAGTGCAAACTTTGAAGCAGAGAGGTACAAGTGCGAACGTTTTTTTCCAAATTTCAAATATTTTGAATGAAAATAAATACAAAAGCTTTTACAATTAGATAAATAAAGGGTATAAAATTAATTCAAAATAAGTTTCTAAGTGATTAATTTGCTGTAGAGTTTATTATGTAAATTTAACTTTGACTTCGTTTTTCTCAAATGAACCATTTTATCACTGGTACCCCTTAGCATCTGAGCCCCTCAATTGTTTTATCGATTTTCAACGTGATCGCACGTCGCGTCGGTTAAGTCACGCCCAGGTGCCCAAATCACGGCTACCATGTAGGATACAAAATGCGAAAAAATCGTGTCCTGCCCAGTTCCATTTTAACAGGGCTACCTGAACCGTGATATATCTATTAAAAAAGATGATATTGATATCACAAATCCAACTGAAGTTGCAGAAGAATTTAAATCTTATTTTCAACACATTGCATCAAGTATTATTCCTAATATCAAAAGTAAAAAATCTAGTGATAACTATTTGCAGAGTTTGCCGGCAAATAATGTAAGTTCATTGTTTTTTGGACCTTTAATAGAAACTGATGTCAGGGAGTGCATTTTGTCACAAAAACCAAAGAAATCCGCGGGGCTTGACAAAATTCCAATTACCCTTGTAAAATAAAATATTGATACCCTTTGTAGGCCTTTAGTTTTTCTTTTTAATTTGTCTCTTAAAAACGGAATATTTCCTAAATGTTTTAAAAAATCGGTAGTTATTCCTGTACATAAAAAAGGTGATAGGTGTAATATGGAGAACTATCGCGGAGTGTCTCTATTACCGTCCCTTTCAAAACTATTAGAATGGTGCGTAAATAAACAATTACTTATTTTTTTAAATAAACATAAAATTCTAACAACTTCTGAATATGGCTTTAGATCTGATATGAGTACTACAAATGCAGCATTTTCTCTAATCGAAAATGTGCATAAAATCTTGGAAGCAAAACACCATCCTCTTGGTATTTTCTGTGATTTATCGAAAGCATTCGATTGCGTAGACCATCAAATACTACTGGACAAGATCTACTACTACGGCATTAGAGGTACACCACATAAATGGTTTCAGACATACTTATCACACAGAAAAATGTGTGTTAGAATAAATAATTCTGATAGCAGCTGTGAAGCATCCTATTCAAATTTCGCAGAAGTTCAGTGTGGAGTTCCACAAGGGTCTGTTTTAGGACCAACACTGTTTCTTATCTATATCAATGACTTGGTAGCTAGTTTCCCGAATACCACATTTTCACTTTTTGCAGATGATACGAGTATAGTAATTAAAGGCGATAGTTCTGATACATTAACATCCTGTGCCGCTACTACAGTTGAAGAGATATCAGACTGGTTTCTCGCCAATAAATTGGTTCTGAATATTAGTAAAACACAAAGTATCCGTTTTAATTTGTATCAAAATGTGGAAGATGTTGTTATTAAAGTAGATCAAAAAAGCATTACTTCTTGTCATACAATTAAATTTTTAGGCATAAACATAGACAGCAAACTTGATTGGAGTTACCACATAACTGAACTTAATAAAACCCTTAGCAGAGCTACATATGCCATAAGAGCAATTAGACAAAATACAAATTTTTGTGTGGCAAAAATAGTTTATTTTGCTCAATTTCAAAGTATTATGCAATATGGTGTGGAATTTTGGGGCGCGGCTAGCACAGCAGAATCCACATCTGTAGCTCAAAAACGAGCAATTCGAGCACTATTCAACTTAACAAATAGAACTTCACGTAGACCTCTCTTCAAAGATCATGGAATAATGACGCTCATTAATATTTATATTTATAAGATATCTCCGCTTATACATAGAAAACGACATGAATTGTTAAAACCTTCTGACATACACAGTCACAATACACGCAGGCAAGATATAATTCTTCCCAATTATAATTATAATTATAGACGTACTCGAAATGGTCCATTGTACTCCGGTATTAAAGTATACAACCATTTGCCCACTGGGATTAAAGTACTTTCAATATGTAAGTTAAAAAAAAAAAAATTAAAAAATTGTTAGGTCAATATGTTTTTTAATAGTCTGGATGAATTCTTTTTAATAAATTTTAATGATCTAGACGGTTCCAACGCTTAGGCTAAAATCACATATTGTTCTTGTACATTTGTTAAAATTATATTTATTGTAAATTTGTGATTTTTTGGAATAAAGATAACTAACTAACTAACTACCTTCTGGAGATCACATCTGTTACTTTTGATCGCCTTCTTATCTCATCTGGACTTGCGATCACTGAGCTTAATGTTGAGCATTATCCGTTCCGTAGCTCTCTGAGTCACTTGAAGTTTGTGGACTATGCTGTTTTTAAAAGCCCAAGTTTCGGTTCCGTATGTCACAACTGGCAACACGTACTGATCGAACGTTTTTGCTTTAAAGTGTTTGGCAAGTTTGATTTAAATACTATTTGTAATCGACTAAATGCTGCCCATGCTAAGGAACATTTTCTATTTAAATCAGCCTTTAAATTAAGCTTTGACAGTTCTGTTTTTTATCCCAAGTATATATACGACACAACTTTTTCTATATTATTGTTGTACAGAGTTATATTCACATTTATATCTAGAGATTCGTTGGTTAGATATTTAGTTTTTGCTTGATTTATTTTTAATCCTATTTCTTTGGATTTGGTATTTAGGTCCAATAGCATTTCCTGCAATTCTTCTCTGTCTTTTGCTATTAGCGTAACATCATCGGCAAATCTCAGATGGTTTAGGTTTTCGCCCTCTATCGTCACTCCTTTATTTGCCCATTCTAAAGTTCGAAAGATATCTTCTAGCTAGAGCTAAGGTAAATAGTTTGGGTGAAATAGAATCTCCTTGTCTAACATCCCTTTGCAGTTTTATCTTTTCTGTTTTTCCTTCTGTTTTTATTTGGGATGTTGCCTTGTCATATATATACTTAATAATTTTTGAATACCGGCCATCAACTCTATTGTTGCTTAAGGCATTAAGGATTGCCCAAAATTCTATTGAGTAAAATGCCTTCTCGTAATCTACCATAGCTATCCAGAGTGTTATCTTATATTCGTTTGATTTTTCGATTACTGTTCTTATTACTTATAAGTGGTCTATGGTGCTATAACCTTTTCTGAATCCTGCCTGTTGCGGAGGATGATAAATATCCAGTTTAGTTGTTAGACGCAATGTAATTATCTTCACAAACAGCTTATTGGGACCGTGCAAGTTCGGCAAAGCGACACCTGGTTTCTACGCTCAGCAACATTATTCGCACTTTTAATTATATTGGCCAATTATATTAGTCCTGGTTACTGGATAATTGTCAAGGCCATAGTTCAAAAAAATAATAAGAGGAAAAAATAAGGTTCAGGTTATGTTATTAAAATGTAAACATATATGTAGTAAATAAGATTAGTTATTAAAATGCAGTACTGCAAGCAAAATACAATTAATTAAATTTACCTTTATATAATAATTGCATATCATATCAATATTGTGGAGCAATATATAATTTTTCTTCTTCATTGGCAGTGGATGTGAAATATACGTCAATTTGACAATTTCAATTGACAATGAATTATTTAAGAAAGTTTCAATATTTCTCCGCTATTCTCGCACAATCGTTTCTCGTATCCCCTCCAAGTACTTGCACACCGCTAATACAAGACTGATAAGAGGCTATATATCAGCTTCCTGGACAGATCAAAACGGTCAATCAAGAGGCTTTACTATTCCGCATTATTGGGTCGTTTCGACCTCGACTTAAAAAAAAAACAGACCCAAGTGGGGAAGAAAAAAGTGCTCCCCCACCATAAAAACGCACCGGCTTACAGCTTCGCCGTCGCCATGGCCAAAGTGGTCGATTTGAGCTACAAACTACTGTTCCATCCACCGTATTCTCCAGATTTGGCCCTGTGCGACTTTTTTCTGTTTGCAAACTTGAAAAAGTTCCTGCGGTCAGGCAGAAATTTAAGTCTAATGAGAAGTTCATCGCAGGCATGGAAGCTTACTTTGCAAAGCTGGAGAAATCGTATTATTCAGACGGGTTAAAGAAGTCCGAGCATCGATGTATCGAGCTAAAAGGAGACAATATTGAAAAATAAATCGCCACTTTTCCAAAAATTTTCTTTTGGAGGCTAAGTATTTATCGGGCCGACCTAGTATTTACGTTTTCCACAATTTGATTATGTAGGGTTTATAAAAATTTAGAAACGGCAATTGATATTCCTCAGCAATTAAACCATTATATGAGTGTTATTATTTTATCGAAAATTGGGGATTGTTGATTTAAAAGGAGTCAATTGACATAGAAGACCTTTTCACAGTGCGACCTGTAAGATCTTTTAAGTATATTTATTCTTGTCTCCCTTCTTGTGGATTGGGCACTTAATTGCTTTTTTTAGTCTCTTGGAATTTCTTCTGTGTTCCACATGTCTGTTATTAATTTATGAAATCACCCTAATAACTTCAATATGTTTGAGATTTTACAATTAACTAAGTTACTGTCCCGTTTTAAGTATGTCATAAATATATCGTATGTGTGGAAGAAGATATATGTAGGTTTATATGTATTTAATAACAGTTTTAGTTTTTAACAGGTTACGACAGGGCTAGAGACGGCATATCCAAATAGCCAAATAGATTGTTTGAAAATCCTCCTATATTTACCCAGTTTATTCCTTATCCAGGTGTAAAGTTTGAGATATGAGGAAACTGTAAACATTCAATTTAAAATTATATGCGAGATGTATATCGACTGGGTCTTCGACTAGACAAAGATGGACGTTTGGATGGTCCCCTTATTGAGTTTACTATAAACTATCCTTCAATTTCACAAGCAACTTGCCTGATTTCGTGCTCGATTGCGTCGACATTTTGGAACGACGTGGCCTTTGGGAGAAATGTAAACGCGCTTAGTTTGTATAGCAGGTGTCCGGTCAGGCAGAAGAAATATCCCTAATTGTAAGCATGGATTCGGGCCAAAATAAAGGGAGAGGTGTGACATCGGTTTGTGTTAATAAAATGCTAGCCAATAGGAGAGCGGACTGTAATTTGATTAAGCCATTAAATATTAACTAATTGTTTTTAACCCTTTCACTATTTTTGTACATTACCATGTACATTAAATTGTATTGCCTTATATGAAATTCAGAATTATTTACCTCCTAATCTACATTTGTACATCAGAAAGTACAACCTATTTTTAAGTTTTTAGGTTGGTAGTAAATGCGATAAAGTTTGACAATAAACGTTATAGTAGGGGAGCAAAGTATGCTAAATGTGCAGTCACTCGAGCGTTATGGGGACCTATTGGGTTGTGAAGAGTAGGTCCTAAAATCAAAAAAAGTTAAGTAAAGTTTTCCATTTTAGCGGGCGCTTGCCATTTTTTAATTTAATTTTCCATTTTAAACAATCGTTTTTTTCCGATTATAACGCCATCTATCCAGAATTCGAAAAAATGTTTCGAATAAAAGTTACTTATTTTTACGTAAGGAATCCAAATCTGCAATAAAAAATGGGGGCTCCTATTTAATATTTTAAAGTAACCCCCCACACCACCTCCGTGGGGGTCGTGTTTGGTGCCATTCGATAGATTTTTCAAAAATATTGAATAAGTGTATTTTAAAGTTTTTCGATCTGATGTTCATTTCGCGAAATATCGCGGGATTCGTATTTAAAATATTAAATTTACCCCCCACCCCTCTCCGTGGGAAGTCGTGTTTGGTATCATTCGATAGATTTTTAAAAAATATTGAGCACGTATTTTTTAGTTTTTCGATCTGTCATTCATTTCGCGAATTATTCGATTTTTTCTTGTGAAATTTTGGGACTCACCCATTTCCTTACGCCCGGCTCAAATCGTCAGATTTTTTAAATATACACTCTTTTGCATGTACTTAACTTACCTTACCTTAATCTGATAATTTCGAGTTTTTTTAAGGATAGTATTTTTTTTAGATCCCCCCTTAACGAACTCCCCTGTGTTAAGAGCTAATATATGGTAGAGGTACATGTACAGGGTACCAGGTTTCTCCCCATATGCTAATCTGACGCGCTCGAGTAACTGCAAAAATCCCCGCTTGGGCTCCCCTACCATTAGGCAACATTTTAAAACGTTAGTGGCGTGTTGTGCAAACAGGTGCATTTTAGGTTATATCATATATTTTACGTTTTCTTGTAAATCTATTAAAATTAAAAGTTTTATGATTTACTATTGGTAAGTACATGTTTCATCGTTGAATATCCATAATTAAAGCTCGGATTTATAGGCAACAAAAATTGAAGAAAAAGGCGCCTATATAGGCAAAGATTTTTATTAAAAAAGGCAGGAATATTAACATTTAGGCAAAATATAGGCAATAAAGGAATATAACTTATTATTTATTGCACAAAGTGAATTAACGTGATATTAACTTAAGGCCGGTATATTTACACATTAGTATAAATAAACTAGTAACTAAATAACTGTTAATTAATAATTAAACATTGTAACCACTTAAAATTTTATCATTAATAGAAACAGTTAAATGTTTTTTAATATTTTTGGTCTTAAAACTATGTCTTCGTTCACTTAAAATTAATTTGTACATTGAAAACGAACGTTCGACATCGACAGATGTAATTGGAGCATATTTCAGAGCGGATAATAAATCTGGCATAATTTGTAATTCCTCGGAAAATGTCCCATTCAAAACTTTAGCAACATTAGATAAAAACGAAAAACCTTCATTCTTGTCGAAAACATATTTCATTTTTTTTTAAATTAATTGACCGTTACTTCCAGGTGCCGATTTAATTTTCGTCTTTAAATTATCTATTAATTTTACTGACTCACATAAATTTATCTCTTGTTTTTCTAATAAGGTAATTGTGGTAACTATTAATTTATAATTGTCATTGATATAAGCGAGCTCCTTTTTCAATTTGGGATTTTTTAATATTTTTTTTGCTTCTCGAATGGCTTCGGAAATATCATCATCAAATTCTGACATAACTAATTCTATTTTATTGCAGTGTTCAAAGTAAAAAAACTACGTCGAGCCAGGTTCCCCACCTTGTAATTACTGGTTTATGTGGCAAAGGGACACCGGGAAGTCTTTCTTTATATTATATTTGCACCCTCAACGGAGCCTTTACAAAAGCTTTTTTCATAAAATTTATAAAATTATTTACCAACGGAAACAAATTTCTTATTTCTTCAGCAATTCTATTTACCCCGTGGTCTACACAAGTGCAATGAATTAAATTAGGATGAAAAATATTTAAATTAACAGCAGCTTTTAACATATATGCCGCAGCATCTGAAAGCATTAAAACTATTTTATTCACTGGTATAGGGTTGGGTAAAAAGAGGTTTGTTAAAATATCTTGTATAAATCGACTTATTGTTAAATTGTTTGTTTTTTCCAATTCTTTAACGGCAACTAAATAAGGTTTTCTCGCAAAGTTTTCGTTCAAAATTCCAATCATTAAATTAGCTATATACCTGCCACATACATCTGTCGTTTCATCCACGATAATATACAAAAAATTGCCCCCTAACTCCCGCTTAATTTTTGAAATACATTCCACATAACATTTTTCCACAGTATGTTTTCTCAATGTACTCTCGTCCGGTAAGGATTTATTAAGATATTTTTCGAAAAAGCATTTAAAACTAGGGTTATTAACTTTATATAGAGGAATGTTGGATGCAATCATCATCTGGCATAAATCAAATTTAAATGCGTCTTCCTCCTTTTTTTTTGAACTGCTTAAACTATCCCACAGAGATATTTGGGCTAACTTAGAGGAATTTAATTTTTCCAAATTACGTTTATGAAGTGGGGTTCCACAATGCTGGTCAATAAAGTACTTTTTTCTACTTGAAATCTGAGAATTAAAAAAAAATAATTAGAATTCTAAAACACTTTAGAATTTAGTTATGTTGTGGGACGAGAAAAAAAGAGAAAAAATAAAACTTACCGATTTGCCGCATGGTTTACAAAATGCTCCATCTCCTTCTAGAGAAAGTTCCAAATAAAGCCAAGCGTCCACAGACCCGCATCGTACGCAACGGATTTTAGTTTGCCTTACAACTATTGCCGATAATGCGATCCGTACGATGCGGATCAGTGGACGCGGTTACATAAGTTTCTGTACAAGGCAAACTAAAATCCGTTGCGTACGATGCGTCCGATGCGTACGATGCGGGTCTGTGGACGTTTGCCTTAAGGTGCGATCCATAGCCTTAATTTAGATGTCATCTTTTCACACAAATGTCTAAAACGTTTTAAAACGTGTTCTTTGCTTTTCGGTATACGCAACAAAACTCAACTAGGATATAGCAATTTGTGACTAAACTCTGATACAGTAACCGACTGTACAACTGATAATAAACTAATAAAGCTTAGGGATTTCCAAATAGTTAACCCTCAAGTCTCGATCAGGTACATTTTCCTAGAAATCTGTTATATAAACAAACCATTGATATTTTATTATTGACCCAAAATTTTATTATAGAATGGTTTAGTAATAGAATAATATCGTGGGTAGTACCATGAAATTTTAAAAAAGGCACAAATAGGCGAAATTTACGAAAAAAGGCAAAAAGTGAAAAAAACAATTATAATAGGCAAAATAGGCAAAAAGGCATTTTGCTTATAATCCGAGCTTTATCCATAATACTTTATAATGCTTTATATAATACAAAGTACACAGATGTAGTTTGAATTAGTATGTACATTAGCATGGACAAACGCAGTTTGTGGACAATATATTTGACCATGTTTTTGCAAAAGTTATAAGCTTGAGTATCGCCCTCAAGCTGTTCTTTTGGGAGTAAACAAGAAAGAAATCCTTGATTTGTTAGCTTTTCGCCAAGAAGTGGCCGAAAATCTAATCTGCAGTAGATGTGCTCCTAAAAGAGGCAGCCCTTCAAAAAGCTTCGAGGATCCAGGTCCCTCCAAAAAGAAAAAAACTGAAATAATGCCTATAAAAGACCTTAGATTTGATGGATACCATCATCTTCCACATAACAGTATGATGACAAAAAGGAATCCTCAAGATGCAAAAATGAGGGGTGTAAGAGCAGGACACATATATTTTGTCAAACATGCAAAGTTCATTTATACTCTGGGCTAATTAGCAAAATTCATGGAAAAGTTATTTACCAGCAATTTTATTGCTGGAATCGAATTATAAGATCCTATATATTAATAATATAGGTATGCAAAGTCCGCAGATAGTCTGCTACTTTTTTTATAAACAAAATGGCGCCGACAAATCGTATTTTTTTCAATTATAGCTCTATAACTCCGAAGATTATAACTTTACAACCAAAATACCTTAATAAGAATTCACCGCAATTAAATTCTGCATAGAGATATGTTTTTCACGATTTGCTCCGACGAAAATTTTCCTCGGAAAATGCGGGTTTTCCTAACAAAAACTCTAATTTTCAAATAAAGTTTTAGGTAATTATTAATCAATAATTAAATAACTTAGTAACATCAAAGCTTTCTTGGTATAGATTGTAATTCCAGAAGCCGGTGAAAATTAAACGAATATTTTAGCAACAATTCAATTGTTAATTAACAAATTACGATCGCAATAATAACCAAAATAATCATGATACATTGATCAAACTTATAAAGATTATAAAGATGAGATGCTTATTTAATATTTTATTGACAAAATATAAATTTTTCTTTTTTTTGCATAATCTTTCAATTTTGAAAAAAAAAAAATAGTTTTAATACGCTGGTCTAATTAGTGAAGTACAAAGAAAGGTTATTTACCAGCAATTTTATTGCTGGAATCGAATTATAAGATCCTATATATTATTAATATAGGTATGCAAAGTCCGCATATAGTGTGCTACTTTTTTTATAAACAAAATGGCGCCGACAAATCGTATTTTTTTCAATTATTGCCCTATAACTCCGAAGATTTTAACTTTACACCAAAAACACCCAAATAAAAATTCACCCCAATTTAATTCTGCATAGAGTCATGTTTTCCCGATTTGCTTCGACGAAAATTTTCCTCGGAAAACGTGGGTTTTCCCAACAAAATCTCGAATTTTCAAATAAATTTTTTGGGCCAGTAATTATTTATCAATAATTATATAGCTTGGTGAAATAAAAGCTTTCTTGTTATAGATTATAAATTCAGAAGCCGGTGAAAATAAAACGAATATTTTAGCAACAATTTAATTGTTAATTAACAATTTACAGTCGCAATAACAACCAAAATAATCATGAGACATTGATCAAACTTAGAAAGATTATAAAGGTGTGATGCCTATTTAATATTTTGTCGACAAAATATAAATTTTTCATTTTTTTGCATAATCTTTAAATGTTTAAAAAAAAATTGTTATAAACAAATTAAGATTTATCAGAAATTGTTTATTATATTATAATTTAAAAAAATACTTAAAATGCGTATTTCATAGGTCTTGAAAATGAATGCTTTAAAAAAAATTTCCAACCATTTGCAAAAAAGTTATGAAACAGCAAAGTAAATATACCAAATCTCCGTTGTTTATAATTTGTTTTAATTGTTTTTAAAAGTTAGTCTATGGTACAACCTAATTACTCACAAAGAATGTCGAAAATTAGTGCAATGGTTATATTTTAATCAAAGATTAAAAATATTTTTTTTTGTAATTTTTAGCGCAAACGTAGGCCTGGTACAGAGTCGGAGCTAAAATGTTCACTCGAAGCGACTGACACGCAGCATGCATTATTTATTAAAAGTGTACATCACGCGGCCGGTCGTCGCTCCGAGTGAAAATTTTAGCTACAGTACTGTGTTACTCTACTTTCGCGCGTGTAAATTACAAAAAAATATGTTTATAATCTTTAATTAAAATATAACTATTAAACTGATAATCGATATTTTTTTGTAAATAATTAGCTTGTACTTTAAACTCACTTCTACGCTTTGAAAGAATTAAAAAATATTATAAACACAGTAGTAATCGTATGTTTACTTTGATGTTTCATAACTTTTTTACAAATGGTTGCAAAAAAGTTTTAAAGCATTTATTTTAAAGGTATTTAAAATGCGCATTTTAGCTATTTTTTAAAATTATAATATAATAAAAACTTTCTGAGAAATAATCTAAACCAAAAAGGCTTTTAAGTCACCAAATTATTTAATTATTGGTAGATAATTACTTATCTAAAACTTTATTTGAAAATTAAAGATTTTGTTGGGAAAACCCGCATTTTCCGAGGAAAATTTTCGTCAGAGCAGATTGGGAGAAACGCGTCTCTATGCAGAATTTAATCACGGTGAATTTTTATTTTGGTGTTTTTGTTGTAAAGTTAAAATCTTCGGAGTTATAGAGCAATAATTGAAAAAAAAACACGATTTTCGTGCGCCATTTTGTTTATAAAAAAAGTAGCACACTATCTGAGGACTTTGCATACCTATATTATTAATATATAGGATCTTATAATTCGATTCCAGCAATAAAATTGCTGGTAAATAACTTTTCCCAAAAATGGCCTATTCTCCGATAATCAGCCCAGACTATTATGTATTTTAAAGGAAAGGAATTGTTTTTCCATATTTCATTCAAAGTAAATTTTAATGTTTATATTACTTTTGACAATAATCTGATTTATAAGAGTTTCTAATAAAAAATTAACACTCAATGGTTTTTTTACTTCCGTGAACTTTTTTTGTCCATTGTGATGGACATCCTGTACTGGAAGGGTGGGGGTAGGTAAATTTTTTTATGTAAAAAAAATAATCTATAGTGCAACAATACTTTGTATATCAAAAATTATAATTTTTTAATCACTCTAAAGGGAAGTGATAGTGAAAGGGTTAAATCATGCTCTAATTATTTTAATGGTTTCTTATCTTATGCGTTAATATCTTGACCGATTTTAATTTTAAAATACCCTGGACGTAAACTGTTCTAAAATATATGAATATTAGGAGACAATTTATATTTCGTCCCATATATTTTTTATATATTTTAACATCTGACTTCATAATCTACAGTCTGACCAAAAAGAACCGATAGGCCTGAATCCTACGGATCAAAAAAAGTTGATTAATAATAACCTGAAAATTTGGTAATAATTTAACGGTGTCTAGTCGGACACACTTTGATGTACGGAAACACTGAAATAGGGGAAGTTTACCACCAATATAATTCCTGGCATTTGACATGTTCTACGTGTCGGACTTATTAAAATGCTTAACATGTTTGTCGGACAAACATTTTTTCATATATTGTTCGTCCACTCTAACTTTTCCTATTCGTCACGATTAATTTTCAAACAAATTAAGTCAAAACATAAAGTGAAACGAACGTCGATGTGTATATGTTACTCGCCAAACCCGATTTCAGGATAAACTAGTTTGGTCTAGGCAAACTAGTTTGTCCTAAGTGCGTTAGGATGAACTAGATTTAGAAAACCTTTTATTTTACTTAATTTAAATGTTTACTCTATTCCATATTCAACATTTCTAAAATGACCGACAGTATGTACCTATTTTTAATTTGGGTCCGGAATAGACTATAATTGGAAGAGTGGGAGGGCTATTAAATAAAATTGAAGTGTGTCCTGTAAATATTTGTCCAAAGTTAGATTTTGGAAGCGTTAATTAAAAGTTTAACTTGACTAGATGTGTTCGGACGTTACGAATCGATAATCAGACTGAACAGGTCTCGTGGAAAATGGTGAATTTGAAAAACCCTGATTTCCTTGGAGCTAATAGTAAAATATGTATAAGCGATTGGCTCGATTTAGGTTTATAGGGCATAAAATGCAGACAACGGATGAATTTCAGTTAATTTCATTAATAAAATACAGTCGGAAAATTAAAGAATACCCATGAGCGATCATATCAATCACATACAATCACATATTTTGTATTTGCAGTTTTTTTTCTATAAATACCTAAGAAACGAGAGAGATAGAGTATTAATTATCTTAATAATATGTGATTGATATGATAGTTCATGGGTATTCTTTAGTTTTTCCAACTGTAACTATAATTTATACCCAAAAAATTACTAAAAACTAGATAATTATTTCATATATCGACTTTTCATTTTCATCATGGTCTCTAGATATATAGATAGATACTCGGGCGGTCCGATAAGTACTTAGCCTTCAAAAGAAAAGCGAAAAATTTTGAAAAGTGGCGATTTATTTCTGAACATAGTCTCATTTTAGCCCTGTACACTTGGCCCAGCGATGCTCCACCATCTTTAACCCGTCTGAAAAAATCCTTTTCTCGAGGTTTGCAAAGTAGGCTTTCGTGACGGTGCTGAACTTAAATTCGACTTTGAATTCGACTTAAATTTCTGCCCGGCGAGTGTCCTCAAAATCAAGTTTGGAAACAAATAGAAGTCGTACAGGCCCAAATCAGGAGAAAAGGTTTTATCGAGCAGCAGTTTGTAGCCAAATTCGACCAATTTGGCCATGTCTATGGTGGAGGTGTGAACCGGAGCGTTATCATGGGGGAAGAGTATTTTTTTCTTCCCCAATTGGGGCTGTTTTTGCTGAAATTGGGCATCGAATCGGGCTAATAATGCGGCATAGTAAAGTTCTGTGATCGTTTTGCCCTTTTCCAGGAAGTGGTTGTAGATCAGACCTTGTGAATCCCAGAAAATGGTGATCATCGCCTTTCCGACCAATTGGACAGTCTTCGCCCTCTTAGGAGCACGTTCGTAGGGTGGCGTCCAGTGTATTCACTGTTTCTTAGACTCTGGTATATACCAGTGGAACCATGTTTCGTTAAAGGTTATGAAATAACGTAGAAACTCATTTGGACTTCGCTTAAACAGCATCAGACACTGATCTGAAGTGGTTTCATGGTTGCGTTCATATTAGAAAATGCGGCAGCCATCGCGCCGACAGCTTTTTTATGTCCAAAAATTTCATGCAGCCTATGACCAAGAGATATTTTGAGATGACTGCTGTTTAAAGTATATAACGCACATTCAGTCGGCAATCTACCAATACGAGGTCGTGGATTTCTTTCACGTTATCATCAGTGGTAGCCGTTTTCGGGGCACCTGGGAGTGACTTATCAAAAACCGACGTGCCACCACGATGAAACTCGTTAAACTATTTTTTGACGGTTTCCATCGAAGGAGAAGGGTAACTGTTTACAGAATTCAAGTGCTTTTTGATTTCGCTGCTGGATTTTCCTTCTAAAAACAAGAGTCGAATCACCGACTGATATTGCTTTTTTTTCATTGTTCTAAAATCCCCAAGTACGCCCGCTTATACACGCGGTCACAACAAAACTATGAGCCCGATTTGGCTGATATTTTGATACACGCTGTCTACAAGAATGTATTACACGATGGTAAATTTTTCTTTCGACAGTAGCGCCATCTAGCCGAGAGGCTAAGTACTTATCGGACCACCCTAGGAACCACTGAAATTTTAAACCGAAAAAAGCAGAATGTCTTTAAAATCGGCTCATATAATCAAGTAAACAAATATATTTGTTTTAATTTACCGTAATATTTTTAACCTAAACCATAAAGTGATATACTTTAAAATTCAAAGTTTTATTTATGAAGAAATAAACTTTTAATGAGACATATTCTGGTTACACCTTCGTGATTTTTATTACTTGCAAACCATACGATTGTTGGATTAAAGAAGACTAAAGGGGAGATCTAAAATTTGCATCCCACTACCAAAGATCGGTTTATTTTAGTTTGTTCAGAGGTATCCATGTATACAATCTCTGATGATTTCTAATAAGAATGAAACTAGTTTATTGTTTAGGGCACTCTCTGGACAAATTGAAATATAATACACCTCTTGTTTTCATTTCACTACGACATGCTTTTGTGATATTTTAGTAGTTCATTTTTAAGTGATGTTCAATGTAATTTAACTGTTTTCATTTTTTTCGAATCCTGAGAAAACTAATAATTATTTTAAAAAAATTTAAACGCAGAATCAATGATTGCATTATTAGCGATGACCGAAAGTCACTTAAAATAACCAAAAAGTTTCTTTTTAATGAGATATTTTCAATTAAAAGTCACACTAAATGTTCTCTTTGTTTTCACCCCTGTAACATTAAAATAAACATTTTAGAAGTTTTCAGAGACTTTCGGCCCTGGGTAATAACGTAATCTTTCATCCTGCGTTCAAATTTTTCAAAAATACTTATAGTCCAGGGCGCATCTGTTTTGAGATGGACGTTGAGAGGTGACTCAAATTTTTTGCAGAAATTGCTTGAAAATAACTCAAATAATAATATTTGAGTTATCCTCCCACTCAAGATGGTCCGGAACATTGTTTAAATAATCAAAATGTCAAAATATAAAGGAAAAATTCGATTTTTTTATTGGTTTTTTGATTATAACTTTAAAACTATTCATTTCTGAGAAAAGCTGTAATGACATAAAAGTTGCGTAATTAAATTTCCTACAATATAGAATTGGCGAAAAATTTAAAAAATAGTCACCCTTGTTGCGAAATAGCAATAATTGCGAAAAAAAAACCAAACAAAAACAAGTATTCGCATTTTACGTTTTTCTACAATTTATGCTAGACTTAGGATATTCATATTTTACCCAGAAATCTTTATGATATAGTAAAACAACACTGTAAAGTTCATTAAGATCGGTCTAATATATTTTGCAAAATAAATTTTGCAATCCAGCTTTCGCAAAAAAATATTCATTTTTTTTTTAAATGTTGCAGGACTGAAAATAAAGCAGATAGCACGTTGAATTTTTTTTGCTTATAGAAGTGTACTGTACCTTTCGTTTGCAATTTGCAAAATTAAAATCGATTAATTACCACGGCGTCAGGAAATTTTTTAAATAAACATTAATTTTTGGTGCTACGCGCAGGACAGCGGTGTTCGATTCACAAAAGTTGATTTCCACCAAAATTTCTTCCAATCTTTATCTAATATATTATTTTCTTACTCTATATTTTGTTGTATTTTAATATTTTAATTCCACAAAAATCAAACTAATTTTATTATTATTTGTGAAATATTGTTTAAACAATTGCATATGTTTAAAAATAATAAACTTTTATTCTCTAAGTTAAAATATATGTATGAACAAAGAAAGTTTTTGCTAAAAAAAGTGTTATTTCAAAGGATAGAGTATGTGTTTTTATTTTGCAATAAACAAATTTATTTATTTATATCGAAATGTAATAAAAATTAAAATGTATCAATCATTATCAAATGTCATTGGAATGCCCAATCAGAGCAAACTATCCGCTGTCCTGCGCGTAGCACCAATAACTAATGTTTATTTAAAAAAAATTCCTGACGCCGTGGTAGTTAATCGATTTTAGTTCTGCAACTTGCAAATGAAAGGTACAGTACACTTCTATAAGCAAACAAAATTTCAACCTGCTATCTGCTTTATTTTTAGTCCTGTAACATTTTGAAAAAATGAATTTTTTTGGAAAGCTGGATTGCAAAATTTATTTTGCAAAATCTATTGAACCGATCTTAATGGAATTTACAGCATTGTTTTACTGTATCATAAAGTTTTTCTGCGTAAAATATGAAGGTCCTAAGTGTAGCATAAATTGTTTAAAAACGTAAAATGCGAATACTTGTTTTTGTATGTTTTTTTTTTGCAATTATGTATTGCTATTTTGCAACAAGGGTGACTATTTCTTAAATTTTTAACCAATTTTATATTGTAGGAAATTTAATTACGCAACTTTTATGTCAGCACCACTTTTCTCGGAAATTAATACTTTAAAAGTTATAATCAAAAAACGAAGATAAAAAAATTGAATTTTTCCTTCATTTTTTGACATTTTGATTATTTAAACAATGTTCCGGACCTTTTTGAGAGGGAGGATAACTTAAATATTATTATATGAGTTATTTTCAAGCAATTTCTGCAAAAAAATTGAGTCACCTCTCAAAGTCCAAATGTACTAATATTTTTACAGATGCAAAATTAATACATTTAAAACACATTGAACATTTTGACAGGCGACATTTTGCGCCTATGCCCTTAAGAACTGAGCGCTAAACTTAGTTCCACAGTATTCCTGTTCTAAGGCGGACACCAGTTTAGTATTTTTTAATGACGGACAAAAAATGAAAACCTTTTGGGAAAAAGTACATGATAAAAACTCCTGAGTAAGGAGTAGAGGATTAGATAAGTAGATTATATCTCACCAAAAGTATTTAGGTACTTTAGCTCTACCGAATATGTTTCGAACTTTGGCATAGTTAGATTTTGGCACAGGAAAATAAAGGACTGACGATATACGGTGAAAACTAGAACCCTCTTAGATTTGCCGATAATGACGCGCTTACAGCAAAAGACAGAGAAGAATTTCTTATCAAAAGGTATATTTATTTGAAAACTTAAAGAACTACATGTATTACAGAATCATTCCTGTTACAGTGAAGTAAAATTCGTATTACTCTACCCTTATACAGAGAGGTAATTTAGAAGCCAATAATGCATAGTGATAAAGACAAATAAAATGTGTTTAACTACTGATTTTGACGCTATAACACCAGTTGAAGCTAAAAAAAATACGCTAAGGCTGTTACCAATATCGAAATACTGCTCTTCAAACCACAAACCTCTTAAATATTTAAAATAGCAACATAGCGGTTTATTCAATATTCAAGTTCTATTTCTACTACAAGCCGGATTTTCAGTTCTTAACTTTACTTTAAATAATTAATTTACCTAACTTCAGATCGACATCGGAAACTTTTTAGTTAAAAATATTTATAAAGTATGACTTTTTCCCTGAAATAACGTTCCTATACTTAAAGTAGCAAAAATAAATAATAAAATATAATAGCATTTCCTTATAAAAACTTTACAAAATTTCTTTAGCTATAGTAGTAGATAACATACATAAGTAAGATATCAACTACGTACGTACCAGTTTTTACGTAAAAAAAGTGTAGGGAGACTGGGTAACAGTGAGACATGGGTAACAGTGAGACACTTGAAATATTTTCCCTCCTTTTCGCCACGTGGAGATATTATTTCTTATGCATGCCTGCTGTATTTACTGGTTACTGATTACTAATATGTTCGGCGGCCGTGCAGTTTCAGTTTAGGATTTATCGTGATAAAGTGTGTTTGGTGGGCACTAAGTAAAATAATACAGGGATTTTGAGAATTTTTTATAAAAGCATGTTAATTATTAAGATTTTTCTAGTATTACTATGACATTGTGTGTAGATTAGTAAACATGATGCCACAGTTTAGCAATGCAAACTAAGTTTTATAATAACAAAAATAATATTTTTTAAATTTTATGGCAAATGGTGGTAACAGTGAGACGGGGTACATTGAGACATGTCTCACTGTTACGCAGATGTTATCAAAAATTACATTTTGTATTTTTTTTTCTAAAATTTGTAGTAAAAGGCATTAAGATGATATTGCCAAGGCCAGTTTGTTAACGTCATACTAAACGGCAAATATTTTTTTTCATTAGAGACAAATTTCAATTTAATAAATGTACGTTATTTCCGATCCCTATTTTTTTTAATAAATAAGTACTTTTTAACTTGAATTTGTTTTTTATTTCTTTTATTTTTCATATAAATAAATATTTTGTAATTTAAATGTTTTTTTATGTTTTCTTTCCTATAAATATTATACTATCTCACTGTTACCCATGCATGGGTAACACTGAGACAAATGACAACTTGACCTTATGTGTCGAATACAAACTAAATAAACCGAACTATTTTCAAATTTGACTTTTTTTTGTGTAATGAACACATGTGAGAATACAGTCCTGAAGAAATTTTGTTTATACATGTCACAGTAGTGGACTTATGGTTAAATGAAAAAAAAGTGTCTCACTGTTACCCAGTCTCCCCTACTCGGGGAACACTGAAATAAGGGTCCCATACATGGCGCTAATTTTTTTATCTACTCTATGTCATATTATGTATAAGTTTTTAGTTTGTGGAAACTGTCATTATAGATAGCAGTGCGTGAAGGATTTAAAGTGTGCGTGAAGTAACAATGGATTTTAAATGGGATTTACTTTTTCGCACTGTTTTTAACTTTCGCGTTGTCATGGTGACAATCCTTAACTTTCGCTGCTTTCGCGTTGTCATGGTGATGACAATATGAGCAATGAATTACAACAAAGGTTTTGACAGTTTTGTGGTTTGAAAGTAGTTAAAATTTTTAAATGTCAAAGCTTTAAAAATCGTAGAAGAGAAATGAATTCCAGCGACAAAGAGTTACAGCTTTTTTTATTTGTTTATCGTAGATAAAATATTGTATGAAACTGTGCGTGAAGTACTTTTTGCGAACTTACGCGATTTATAGCACTCGCTCCGTTGTCGCTCGTGCTCTAAAAATCGCGTGCTTTCGCAAAAAGCATACTTCACGAACTGTTTCATAAATAGCTATTTCTTGCGGAATTTCTATATTTTCCCACTATTTTTAATGCGAATAAACCACAATTTTAATTAAAAATACGTTATTTAACGTTTCGCTTTCCTATTAACAAAATTAGAGTAAATAGCCCCAAACAGATAGATAGATAGATAGAAATATATTTTTCCACCTACCTCTACCGAAAGTATACTTTTCCGGACCTGGTTGTAGGGAGCAAAGTTATACTTTTCCTCCCTAGGGAGAAAAATATTTTTCCTCCCTAGGGAGGAAAAATAAAAGTGACATCATGGTATTTCGTTCATGAAATATAACTTATTGACGCTCTGTATAATATCTATTTTCTATTACGAAGTATCTATAGATTTTAACGTTTATTTATAAAACATTCTGTATTTTGCAGAATGGTAAAAAACAGTAAATTGTTATTTTGATTTAACAATGTTTACATTAATAATTTTACTTATATTTGACAGTTGACAGTTATATTGTACCTACTTGTTGTTGTAGTTCTAATAAATTTTGTTGGTTAGTTACATAAATAAATTAAGTAAAAATGAAAAAATGACTTGTTATTTGAGGAAGGTGGAAAAACCATATGTATAACATGGGAGTAAAGTGCCTTTTCCTCCCTTGAATGATTACTGCCCTCCGCTACGCGTCGGGCAGTAAACTTCATTCTCGGGAGGAAAAGTTACACTTTCCTCCCTTGTTATACAAATAGCTATTACCCCAGAAGATAAAATGTGTACAGCATTGAGTTCAGCATTGCGGAACCAAAGTGCGGAAATTACTAGGAGAGCAAGACTAGCATGGGCAGGATTTGGAAAAATTAGTTGGATACTTAAGAACCACAAAATACCCCAATATTTGAGGAGCAAAGTGTTCAACCAGTGCATCCTTCCTATCATGACATATGGATGTCAAACCTGGACCATAACCAAGGCGAATATGAATAAACTAGCCACAACAGAAAGAGCAATGTTAGGTATGCGTAGTGATGTGAGTCGAGAATATTTCAAGCGAATATTCGCGAACATTGGAAAGTTTCCGAGAATATTCGCATATAAATAATGGAAATATTCTCCTGACCGCGAATATTCCCGGAAAATTTCAATGGAAAATTCTCGAGAACATTTCCGAGAACTTTCAAGAATGTTTCCGAGAACTATCCATAATATTTCCGAGAACTTTTGAGAATATTTTGAGAATAACTATTGAGAATATAAAAGAGCCTTTTGGACATAAGAGTCAGTGACGTAATTTGAATTTACATGGAAGTACCGCTACTTAATTCACACGGTCGGCGAACCTATACCACTGCCAAGTACAAAAGGAACATTGTTTTAAACATTACCTTCATTATTTTTATACTAAAAATGCCTAAAGCTATACTAAAGATGCACTAGAAATAAACAAACCAAGACACGTTGAATGTTATGAATGTTACGAGGAGTACTTCCCGAATCATAATTTACAATGTATAAACTTTACAAATCATGATTTGGGATTTACAATGTATATACATGTAAATCATGATTTGGGAGTCCTCCTCGAACATTCAATGTGTCTTGGTTTGTTTATTTCTAGTGCATCTTTATTGTAATTGTAGTATAGGCGTTGATTGATAAATATAGGGGGTATATTCATAGTATATTCCAGTATATTCATCAATCAACGGTATAGGTATAATGCATGGGAATATTTCAAAACAGAAATAATAAATAAAAAGAAAAAAGTTATATCATTAAAACTAAAGACAAGATATTAACCAATTAATTGTGATACATCCTAAGTTTATTGACAAAAAAGAAAACATTTTTACAGAACTAACAAAGTTCTGTTCAAAAGCAGACCTTTGGTCAATGGATTTTATTTGGCTTTCAGCACGATCAGTAGATTGTATAAGCTGGTGACAAGGAATGTGCACCAAAACTTCTTTAAAATATTTGGCAATTACAATACTGGGGTTACAAGCTTCCTACGCTGAAACAGAGCGTAATTATAGCACATGCTCTTTTATACATAATAAAAGGAGAAATAGACTGACTATAGATAGAGCAGGGAAGTTAATGCATAGAAGCTCATAATGAAAAACTCCTAAAAGATCATAAACATGGAAAAATGGTATGTTATGAGAGTCTTTATATAACTCATCTGTTGTAAGTTCCAACCTGGAACCAGGACAAGACTCTAAATCCATATCGGAAAATAAAAGATTAATCGAGACAGAGAGAGAGACTCTTCATTACATAGTATATTCTCTTCATAATACAGCTTGTGTGAAGAAAATTTCTGTGACTCACAATAATTGCTAAGAATTTTGTAGTGTCTTTTGTTATTATTAATAAAAAAAAGTTCCTGCTTTAATATTATATCGGAATACAGATTACCTGAAGTAAGTTCCTATAATATAATCAATTTTGGTTTGTTTATTGTATGTTATGTTTTTATTTTAATATTTTTTTAATTAAAATAACCTTTTTAGTTTTAATTATAATGAATAATAACAAATATTCGAAGTATTTTTTTAATTCAGTTAATTAAATTTTATGACATTTTATTTTTAACAGATTTTTGTGTAGTCTTAATACCACAACAATAAGTAAAGCTAACTACTGATTTGTATAATTTATTATAATAATTTTAATAAAAATGCAATATTTCCATAAGTTTCCAATATTCCTGGAAAGTTTCCAGAAACTTTCCGGCATTCGAATCTTCCCGGAAATTTTACGTCACTAGGTATGCGACAGTCAGATAAAAAAAAAAGAACGACTGGGTAAGATCAGAAACAAAAGTCGAGGGCATAACAACAAAAATTGCCAAACTGAAATGGAGCTTCGCAGGCCACACTGCTAGACAAAAATACCAACATTGGAATGCAACAATACAACACTGGAGACCTTACGAAAGTAAACCACCGAAAGAAAGACCACAAATGAGATGGGTTGATAATATTAACAGAGTAGCCGGGACAAATTAGAAATATGTTGCTCAGGATAGAGACCGATGGAAGTAGTTGGGAGAGGCCTATGTCCAAACGTGGACAATAGAAGGCCAAGAAGAAGAAGATAAAAAATAACTATTTTTCAAGTTAATTAAATTTTTCTCATTTCTACCCTTTTTTATTTTATTCATAATCTTCGTATTATGTGTGCTTATCTTTATTTTTTATTTGTTTTCCTGTATATACAAACACATTGTTAGCTGATTAGCCTGAAAAAATAAAATACTGATTGTAGGACAGTCAATGAGGGTATTTGGCTCCGAATTCCATCCTACTACATCGATTTACTTGATATTTTCACAGTAAGTAGGGAATAGCTCGTGAAACAAAGTCTACCCTATGTCGATGTGCGCTTTTATCTTGGGGGTGGTCCCCACCCCTTCTCGGGAGTGAAAAATGTTTTGGTTAAAATAGCCAGGGAAGAGGCTAGAGAACCTAATTTTAAGCAAAAAATGTTCTATAATTATTTTTTGAAAACTCAATACTTTTTGAGTTATTCATGGTTGAAAATTGGCCATTTTCATTGAAAAATGACACCTTTTCGGACGGATTTTTGTGAATACCTTAAAAACTATGCATCTTAAAAAAAACTATAAAATATTTCTGTAGGTTATAAAAAAAAACAAAGAGAGTCGTTCCTTCATAAATCTTCTAGTTAAAATAGAAAGAGGGATATGGTAGGTAAGAAGAGTCTGTTTTTTTTGCTGCATGCTCAAATCGGTGTATTCAACTTGAAATAACAGAGTGACGGTCGATTTTAGGTGTATAATGAGACTTACAAGTTGTATAGTGCTTGAAAAGACGTTTCAAATGAGCAATACCAAATGTCGATGACATTCAAACTAAGCGAGATATTCTGCAACAAAGTTGATGACGAATGTATTTTAAGAAGAAATGAGAAGTATATTTAACCCCTCATCCATCAGAATTTAAATACATCGTTTTCCTTCTACAATACTTTTTATTATAGTGTTGTTTATATGTTCAAAAAGTTGGACTGGTTTAAAATGAATGGTTTTTGAAAAAAATAAGGTCAAATTATAGAGCGCATTTTTAAATTTTCTTAAAAATCTTCCTTTTTCTCCATGTAACTCGAAAATGATAAGAGATACGAAAAAAGATACCACACAAAAATGTAGGGTTTTTTCACGTAAAAATTTCCACTTTCATTTTTCATTGCGGTATCTCTTATCATTTTCAAGTTACATGGAGAAAAAGGAAGATCTTTAAGAAAATTTAAAAATGCTCTCTATAGTTTGATCTTTTTTTTTTCAAAAACCCTTCATTTTAAACCAGTCCAACTTTCTGAACATAGAAATAACACTATAGTAAAAGGTAGAAGGAAAATGATGCATTTAAATTTTGTTGGATAAGGGTTATAATTCTTCTCATTTTTTCTTTAAACCCATTAGTTATCAATTTTGTTTGCAGCATATCTCGCTTAGTTTTAATGTAATGGACCTTTAGTATAGCTCATTTTAAAGGTCTTTTCAAGCAATACAAAAGGTATTGGTGGCATTATACACCTAAAATCGACCGTTTCTCTGTTATTTCAAGTTGAATACACCAATTTGAGAATGTACCAAAAAATAAACTATTTTCACCTACCATATCTCTTTTTGTATTATAACTAGAAGAGTTATGGAGGCAAGTATCTCTTTGTTTTTTTATAACTTACAAAAATGTCAATATAGTTTTTTTAGTTAGATGCATAGTTTTTAAGGTATGTGCAAAAAACCGTTCGAAAAGGTTATTATGTTTCAATGAAAATGGCCAATTTTCAACCACGAATGACTCAAAAAGTATTGAGTTTTCAAAAAAAAATTATAGAACAGTTTTTGCTTAGAATTAGGTTCTCTAGCGAATTCCGTGATAATTTTAACCAAAAAATTTTCCACCCCTAAGAAGGGGTGCGAACCACCCCCAAGATAAAAGCTCACATCGGCATAGGGTAGACTTTGAATTAGGAGATAAGTAGAGGCTAGGCCCAAAATTTCAATAAAATCCATGCAGTAGGATAGAATTCGGAAGTAATACACTATTCTTGCTCCCATTGACTGGCGTATTGGTGATATAAGTCTGTTCGCTAAACTCAGACGCAACTTTCTAGATGTTTTAGTCGGTAATTTTGCCAATTTTAGTAAAATTGGCAAAAAATAATTACTAAATAGTTAATAATCACTAAATAGTTAGTAATTTTGCCAATTTTGCAAAAATTTTTTACAAAAAAATTATCGACTAAAATATCTAGCCAGTTGCGTCTGAGTTTAGCGAACCGACTTATAGTTACTAAACTGACACAACTAAAAATATTCACGAGCATCTAAGAAAACTCAAAAACAAAGTCACCGTCAAAATCGTACGTTTTTAACATCTACTCAAGATTTGTGTTTTAAAAAAATGAATTTTCATATCTCTTTTATCAAGACAGTACAAAAGGAATTTTTTGTTCCATACAATTTTTACTTTCAAAGTTCGTCCAAAAGAAGCCGAGTAAGCTGAAATCATACATTACACTACGTAATTAAAAAACCAAAGGTGGTTTAATGGTGGAAGGTGGAAGAATTTGTAATGTTTTAATACATTTTTTCACCAACAGAATCCTTATTTAATATCCATTTCTTAAAAATATATTTTTCATATTTTTTTATTTTTTACTTTTTAGTCTTACACTTTTCAAATATTAAAATATATCGTCATGTTTATTAAAATATGCATAAAACATATCATGTACAAACATGAAAAGTAGTCGGAATCGGCAAAAAATTTGGAACTTTATTGTTTATTTATGAAGAATAACGTAAACAATTAACGTAAAAGTGAAATTATGTATAGTTCATATATTTAGCTACAATCTGTAAAAGTTTCTTCATTGTAAAAACAAGAGAATTTAAGCATTTTCCGTTAAAATCGTTTTTTTTATTTAAACAATTAATAAACAAAAAAAATTTTTATTGACTGTTCGTGTATTGTTTTCCGCGAATGCATTGCAAATTTTTAGTCATTTGCATTGAAGAAAAGGCAGGCAAATTAACGTCCAAAGATTTGACCTAAACGATTGAACTAATGAAAAGCGTTTGAAAAACGTATGAGTCTTTTCAATCAGAAATACATGAGTAGTCGGACAAAATTAAGAATCTATAAGTTGGCTATAAGACCTAAAACAGTCACAATTTTAACTTTTTGCTTTAATCTTACGTGGAAATACTTCATTCTAGGCACTGAAGATGTTCTGAATTAGAACGAAAACGTTTTGCAATCCATTTGGATGACATTTTAGATAATTTTTAATAAACAATTTTATACCAGAATACAATTTGGAGTTTTTACTTCTGTATGAGTTTTTTAAACTATGGTATACAGCCAACTATTGGGATTTTCCCATTGATTTTATAATTTTTTTTCATTTCTGCCCCTTTTGTGTTCCATCCGTAATCCTGATTGTGTTCGTGTATAAATAAATACTGATTTGTGATACTGATTTGTGATCATGAAAACCAGTTTGAGGGCGGTTTGTCAACGTCGACGTCGCGGTTTACTTGTTTTCCTTGGTAACTTCAAAGACAGCAGACTTCAAAGACTTAGGGTGTGATCAGGAAACAGGTAAAACGCGACGTAACCGCTGGCAAACCTCCCTAGTATGTACGTTCGCTTAGGTTAAAGAGATTCAAACTACTGGACAAACATTTAGATTAAAGTTGTGAACTAATAATTAGTTAAAGGTTATAACATGTACCTAATACTTTCGTAATACGTTAATATTCCTAATATGTATGTTAATTGTTTCCTATACAACTTTATAAAATATATAGGTACTTTGATTTTACCAGTTGGTAAAATCCTTTTTGACCTTAGTAAATGTCATTACTTTTGTTTATTGCTAACACTCAACAGATTGCAAAATACTTTGAAATGAATAAAACAAATTGTGATAGTTCCACAACTAAAAATATTCACACATAAAAGTTGCCGTGGCACCTGAAAAAAAAGACATAATCATGACAAAATAATACGTTTTAACATCTTTGAAAGATTTACTTTTAAAAAAGTAAATTTCCATATCTCTTTTATCAAGAAAGTACAAAAGGAATTTTTTGTTCCAAACACTTTTTGTACTTTCAAATTTCATCCAAAGATCGCCGAGTAAGCCAAAAGCATACACGCTTCGTAATTAAAAAACCAAAGTTGGTTTAATGGTGGAAGGTGAAAGAATTTGTAATGGTTTAATACATTTTTTCACCAACAGAATCCTTCTTTAAGAGCTTTGGACCATGCTTTTGAAGATGCTTTGTAAGCCGAAGAATCTCAGCTGGGAATTAAATATTTGACACACTCTTAAAATGCTTTTATTTTTACATTTTATTCATTTGTCATAAGTATATATAATAGTTATGTATGTACCAAGTCAGTAAAGTGACTCTTTATCGAACGAGTCTGATATTATGAGCAGAGCGAGCGTAGCGAGCGAGGCGAATAACAGACGAGTTCGATAAACAGTCTTTACTGACGTGGTACATACAAAATGTTATCGCCAATCATAAAACATTTACTTAATACTTACGGCATTACCGCGATTATCGCCAACCGTCACTAAAGTCATTCATTGTTGTATTCATTTGCCCTCATTTGCGGCAGTAAAGTAACACTTTATTGTACTGAAAGAAGAATTTCACTTTACCTGCCGCGATTAATCAAATTAACTGAGATTGAATATAAGCGGTCGATGGCAGTAATCGAATGGCGAGTATTTGAGTGAACTTAAAATTTATTTACTTTAATTATTAAAAATATTGTACAAAATTGGCGATATTATCAATTAAATTTATGTCAAAAAATTCTGTATTATTTTATAATTATATTCATATAAAATAAATTAAAACTTTACCGATTTAGTAATTATTCAATATTGATAATTGTCGATTAAAAATCGAAAGCGGCCATCTTGCAAAAATTATCTGTCATCAATGTCATGAAATTATTATGACGTCTAAAATTTAAAACGTATTTAAATTGTAAATTGTAAGTATGTGTTAAAACCAACATCAAATTGTAGTTGTAGGCGATAAAATTTTGTATGCACCACGTCAGTAAAGACTCTTTATCGAACTCGTCTGTTATTCGCCTCGCTCGCTATGCTCATAATATCAGACTCGTTCCATAAAGAGTAACTTTACTGACTTGGTACATAAATAACTATTATGTACCAAGTCAGTTAAGTTACTCTTTATGGAACTAGTCTAGAGTCTATATTATGAGCCGAACGAGCCTAGCGAGCGAGGCGAATAACAAACGAGTTCGTTAAAGAGTCTTTACTGACGTGGTGCATACAAAATTTTATCGCCGGCAATTTGATATTGGTTTTAATACTTACTTACAATTTACAATTTAAGAATTTTTTTAAAATTTTAGACGTAATAAAAATTTCATGACAGTGATGACAGGTGACTTCTGCATGATGGCCGCTTTCGATTTTTAATCGATAGTTATCAATATAATTCTAGATCGGTAAAGTGTTGATTTATTTTATATGAATATAATTACAAAATACTACAGAATTTCACTTTTCGACATTAATTTCTGCCATCGACCACTTACATTCAATTCCGATTAATCGCCGCAGGTAAAGTAAAATTCTTCTTCCAGTACAATAAAGTGTTACTCTACTGCCGCAAATGAGGGCAAATGAGTACAATAATGAATGACTTTAGTGGCGGCTGGCGATAAAACATATTATGAGTCTTTTCAATTAGAAATACATAAGTCGGACAAAATTAAGAATCTATATAAGACCCATGGGCCATGGGACCTAGTTGTGCTCACCTAGTTGTATCCTCGCTCCGACCCTTGCTCCCTGGTATTTATATTCGTTATATTCGTGAAATCTCGCATTTAAAATAATGTATTTATTTTACATAGCTATCGATAATATATTTTCGATCGCTATGTAAAATAAATACATTATTTTAAATGCGAGAATTCACGAATATAAATACCAGGGAGCAAGGGTCGGAGCGAGGATACAATCCATTGCTCTCCGTAGTGAGCAAACCCTAACAGAAATATTACATTCTTGGCATACATTTTTTTTAAATTAATTTTTTTCCATTTCTGCCCTTGTTATGATCGATCCGTAATCTTCATTGTGCTGGTGTATAAATAAATACATATTATTTATTAGTCTGAAAAATAAAATGCTGATTTTTATACTGATTTGTGGTCATGAAAAGCAGTTTGCACTTAACCTTCTAGACAATTCTCAAAGGTAGGTTAAAGCGGTTCAAACCGCTGGAGTTGCCATTTAGAGTAAACTTTTGAACTAATTAGTTAGTACTTGTAACATGTAATTATTTTCAATACAACTTTATAAAAATTATACTTTGATTTTACCAGTGAGTAAAATCCTTCTTGTCCTTAGTCAATGTCATTGTATATATCTTCGAGCGTTAATCTATCCATCTTTGGACATGGGCCTCCCCTTCTCTTTTCCACTGGTTTCTGTCCAGCGCTGTGGACATCCATCTGGATCCGGCATGGTTTTTGAGGTGCATCTCATCTAAGGCCTTCCTCTTCCTCTCTTATGTTCCGTTGGTCGCCAGTATATTATTTGGTTCGACCTTGTGACCTGCAAATTTCCATTCGAGTTTTGTCACATTATATCTTAAATTTATTACAAGCTGAACAAATAGACCACCAGATAATAAGGCTAATTAAGGAAATTAACAAGAACAACAAGACCAGAGTTATAATGTCAACAGGAGAAACAGAACGCATAGAACTAAAAGGAGGAATCCGCCAAGGAGACTCGCTCAGCCCATTGTTATTCAATATGATGATGAATCAAATAATTCACGAAGTCAGAAAACGACATGGATACCACATGGGAGCGCATAAAATCACGATACTATGCTATGCCGATGATGCAGTACTAATTGCTAATAACGAGGATGACCTACAAAGGCAGCTCCACACTTTCAATATCACAGCAAATAAATTTAATATGAGAATATCGGTAGAAAAAACTAATGTATAAGTGATAAGTAAAGAGCCGCGTAGATGCAAGTTAGAAATAGACGGCAAAATTGTAGAACAAGTAATGAAATTCAATTACCTAGGAGTAGAGATCACTAGTAACAGGAATATAAGAACAGAGACCACAACACAAGCGACAAAAGCGGCAAGAGTAAGTGGTTGCCTCCGAGAAACCATATGGAGAAACAAATATCTGACCACGGAAAGCAAAATAAAAGTATACAAGACAACAGTAAGACCTATCCTAACATATGCAGCGGAGACAAGGACCGATACAAGAAAGACGAAACAACAAATCAACAATATCGAAATGAAAGTATTAAGATCAATAGCGGGCATATCATTAAGAGACAGACAAAGCAACAGAAGTATACGAGAACGTTGCAAAATTCAAAATATTAACAGGTGGATAAAAACAAGAAAGAAAAACTGGAACGAACAGGTAAATCGAATGGAACCAAATAGATTAGCGAACATCTGTAAAAACAACCAGCCGTATAGCAGAAGACCCGTTGGAAGGCCGCCGAAAAGGTGGAAAGACAATGTACAGTCAACAATAACTGAAACAGAATAAGAGGCAGACAAACAGGAGTAATCCTAGTCACGCGAAGAAGAAGAAGAAGAAGAAGTTTTGTCACATGAAAGTGAAAAGACGTTAACCCTACGTTAGGCGCGCGGTTATTGCTGACGAGCTTAGTCGCGCGGTCTACGATTGTAGACCAATAGTTTTTTGTCGTATAATACCGGATTTTGACAAAATTAACAAAGTAATGGTTAATAACATGTTTATTTATGTCCGTACTTTGATATTAGATATGTTTTGTTCCTTGGCTTTTCTCATTTTGACAGTGGTCATATTAAAAACGAGGTCATGATTTGTTGGGTCTTTATTCGCAAGTAAATGAAAATGGTCACAAAAATAAGCCCAATTTAATAAAAAACACAAATATTTTTCTTTAAACTTATAGAATGACTAATAGGGATGAATAATAAAGAAAATAAAGAATAGAACTAAAAACTAAAAAAAGAACGAAACTATTAAATGGTCAAAGTGGCACAATTCTAGTCCGTCAAACATTCAGTGCAAATATCCCTGAGATGATCCTTGAATTTGCATGCAAATTTTTCACATCTTTGATCTTCTGGTTGACATATTGCAAATTCGTGCACAAATACAACATCGTCCCACGTAATTTGTTGGAATATTAGGGGAAGGGGGTACGACTTCTTGAACTCCGAGCAGTACGCGAGCTGGTCGTTTAAGTTCTCTTAGACTTAGCAGTTTCATTCAATTTGCGGTTTGATTAGTTCCCATGCTAAGTTTTCAATGAAGTCGCTTCTTGAAACTTTTTCATTTATGTTATTAGCTTTATAGACACAGCAGGCTACATATTAGCTTTATATATACAACTAAAAACTGGAACGCGCTTAGTCGCGCGGTCTACAGTTGTAGACCAGTGCTCTTTGAATAATGGTAAAAAATAATGCAAACATATCGGCGGCGTTAAGCACATTGAAGAGTAAGTTGGAAGTATTGGTGACAGCTACTAAGAGGGATGAAGGCGTATGGGCAGTTTTCTGCAATTGGCGACCACTTGAAGGAGAGTGGTCTACAACTGTAGACCGCGCGACTTCTTCTTCTTGTAGTGCCTATCCGTTTCGGATGTTGGCGACCATCATGGCAATCTGTACTTTGCACACTGCTGCTCTGAAAAGATTTGTAGTGGTTGTGTTGAACCACGTACGTAGATTTTTCAGCCACGAAATCCTTCAACCGCGCAACTAACGAAGGGTGGAACATGGAGCAAAAGTCATTGTCACTACTTTTGTTTATTGTTGACACTTAACATATTACAAAATACTTTCAAATAAATAAAAAAAGATTATGATAGTTCCACACATAAAAATATTCACAACTAAAAAATTGCCGCGGCACCGGAAAAAAACATAATCGTGACAGAATAATACGTTTTTAACATCTTTGAAAAATTTACATTTAAAAAAATAAATTTCCATATCTCTTTTATCAAGAAAGTGCCAAAGGAATTTTTTGTTCCAAACAATTTTTACTTTCAAATTTCATCCGAAAGATCGCCAAGTAAGCCAAAAGCATACACGCTCCGTAATTAACACGTTTGTTGCCGGGTTTTCGATATGTTGTTTTCGATATTAGCCGCGTGACACACCGTATTTGTCTGATTAGTATAGAACGTGAGCCTCGTGGCCGCAACGACCCATTTTTTGTAACTCTCTGGCAGCCAGCGTGTTAAAAAACCGAAGGTGGTGTTCACACCGCGTGCCATCTCGCCAGGGTGAAAAAAATCACTTTACCGTAAGATATTTTAATATTCTTGATTGTATAGTAATTTCCAGCCACATAACTAACTTGGGAAAAATATTTTTTTTAATAAAGAAATAAAATAATGAAAGACAAAACAAAATTGTTATCTGAAAAAACCCTACATTTTTCGTATCTCTTATCATTTTCGAGTTACGTGGAGAAAATGAAGATTTTTAAGAAAATTCCAATTTTTTGAAATAACACTATAATGAAAGGCATTGCAGAAAGAAAACGATGCATTTAAATTTTGATGGGTGGGGGGTTAAATATACTTCTCGTTCTTCCTTAAAATACATTAGTCATCAATTTACACCACATATCGCTTAGTTTAAATGTAATCGACATTTAACAGTGCTCGTTTTAAAGGTATTTTCAAGCACTGCACAAGGTATGTGTAGCATTATACCCCTAAAATAATTATTTCTCTGTTATCATGTACAAAAAAAATCTTTTTCACCTACCATATCTCTTTTTGTATTATAACTAGAAGATTTATAAAGAAACTAATCTCTTTGATTTTTTATCAGCTACAAAAATGCTTTATGTAGTTTTTTTCGTTAGGTGCATAATTTTTAAGATATTCGCAAAAAAAACGTCCGAAATGCATTTTTCAATGAAAACGGCAAATTTTCATTTACGGCTAACTCAAAAACAAAAAGTATTGAGTTTAAAAAAAATGTAAAACAGTTTTAGCTTAGAATTAGGTACACTAGCCACTCCGGTGGTTATTTTGATCAAAAAAATTTCCACCCCCAAGATAAAAGCGCCATAGGATATAGGGTAGACTTTCTTCCTTGAGCTATTTCCTGCGTACAGTGAAAATAATACAGAAGTAATTTGATGCGGTAGAATGTAATTCGTAGCCAAATACCCTCACTGACTGCACTATTAGCTGATAAGCCTGAGAAAATAAAGTTCTGATTCGTGATAATTACGCAACTAAAAATATTCATCGACACCTGAAAGAACTTCAAAATTGTTGACAAAATAATACGTTTTTACTTTTAGAGATTAAAAAAAATAAATTTCCATATCTCTTATATCAAGTAAAGTAACAAAAGGAAAGTACAAAAGGAATTTTTTGTTCCAAACAATTTTTACTTTCAAATTTCATCCAAAGATCGCCGAGTAAGCCAAAAGCATACACGCTTCGTAATTAAAAAACCGAAGGTGGTGTTACACAGCGCGCCATCACGCCATCAGGGTGAAAAAAAAATCACTTCACCGTAAGATATTTTAATATTCATTCAGGACTTTTGCTGGCGTCAGATGTGCCATTTACATTTCATCGAAATTCACCGGTCTTTTGACGTTTCCATTTAGGGCGAGCGCCCCAAGGTTTAGAGCAGCTTTGAGAGAGAACTGCAGGTTTTAGAAACTAATTAGTGTTATCTTAATCAATGTTTTCAGAAATAATACTTTAAACATAACAAACAGTTACGTAGTAATCATATAACTACAAAGCATTTCGTTACCCTAAGTGCAAAAAATGTTGTATGTAAAATTAGTGTACTTTACAGGAGGTAGAAAAAACGTATTTACTTTTAAATGCATTTTTTTTAAACATGGGAATAAAAAATATTTATCTTTTTAGTCTTTACCTTTAAAATGATTTTGATTACACAGCAAAAATTATATGATATACTTATTTTTTTTTGTACATACGACACTTTGCAACTTAATTTATAGTAATAACTCTACATACGACTTTTTTCATGTAGACATACAGCTTTTTTCACTCTAATTTCAAAGAAATAAAGTAACATACGACATTTTTAAAAATTTTATTTACACAACTTCTACTCATTTTTGTAACAAAACAGTAAGTAAAACTTTTTCTAGTTGCCATGACTCAAGTTGTCGTAAAAAAGTGGTGGTCCTCCTCAAGGCAAGCTTTTAATTCTTGTAAGTCTTTGTACTTCCTGTCTTGAATTGGTAGAGATTTGGAGTACAGAGGATTAAGTGTTAGGAAAACTTCATTAATTGGTTTTGGTCTCTTAGGTAGCTCTAACCAGTTATCTGAAAAGTTTAATTTGTACCAAATATGGCCATCTTTTACATACTTAAGGCACCTTAAGTCAGTGACATAAGGGTCTCCTTTTTTTGAACCAGGCCTTATACTCTTGTAGTATCTATTTGAAAAACAAAGAAAATTCTTAAAAGATAAGCTTTCTACACAGTAAGGGTTTGGATGGGTTCTTGTGTCACGTATTGCTCTCACGTAGTCTGCCAGAACGTAATGCTCTTTGTTCTTAAGCTTTTTTTCTATTTTGCTATGCATGGAGTCTACCTCCATTTGTGTGTGTCCCACTTCTAAATATTTTTGATATACAGTTACTCCTGTTTGGCAAGTGAAATACAGTAGAGCATTTGAAACAGTCTCACACCTGTTTTGGTAAGTGCAACCATCACTCCAAATAATTATTTCATTGATACTTGGTTTTTTTTTCCAACTCTTTTCTCAAAAACCTCACAATCATTGAAGCAAATCTTTCTACACCTCCATTACCTTCGTGCCAAACATAGCATGTGCCTTCATGTGTTACCAAGTTATAAATAGTCCAATTGTGAACTTTAAGTTTTGTTTTGTAATAGGCTGTAGATGCCTTTATATTTGGACAAGTGAGAACTTTTTGCACATCAACAGCATAAACTTGCACTTCACTTGAGTTTTCAGCCCTTTTTTTTTATCTATTTCTTTCTCATTTCTGGATTCAACTTTCCTGTTTTGGTGATCATCATATTCTTCGTCTGTTATTTTTCCCAGTTTGTGTTTTAGGCAAGTCTCACACTGATCTTTTTTAGGAAGAAAAAACCCGATATTCTTATTTTCAAAAATTTTCAAAAACTACATGAAAAAGAGCTGTTAATGCTGGTTGAAGTTGCTGCTCTTGGCAGACACGTTCATATTCTCTGTAAAGTTGACTCTTGCTTTCCCACATTGGTTCTAAATACACTTTGCTTGTTTTAGCACGGCAGTAGTGCGATTCCATTTTTGGCAGAGAGTCTAAAAGCTGATGGATTCCCCTCCTTTTTTCTGTATCATCTCTAGAAGGCGTATGAGCACTGGAATCAATATTTCTTTGTAGATTCTACGTTTTCATGGTTTTCTCGATGAATAGGGATATCAAGGGGTGATTTCATAACCCAAGAACGTACAGACCTTTCCCCTAAAGAGAATGTATTTAAAAACATTTTCTTACAATCTCGCATTCTTATATCACCCACCTTCAAATGGTACTTAAAAGAAGAATTTTTACGCGAGTTCTGTGAAACAGTACTTGATCGTCGAAATTCTGGTGTAGATTTATCCACCAAAGACACTATAGTAGCTTGTTTTGTTTCTTAACTTTCAATTCCTTTCCAAAAATTTGTGAAAAGTTGAAGCCTGTTAGCTTCACTCACTTTATCACAATTAAAAAGCCTATTCTTGAATTCACATGGAGCTTTCATTTTTCGTTTTTCTCTTTCAACAGAAAGTTTGTACTGGCCGTTGTCTTGTTTTTTTAAACCTAAATATTTTTCTCCTTTTCTTCTTTTTGCTGCATTAAGAGTTCGTTCTTAATCTCTTGGGTTTAAGTTTTCCCCCTTCCTTCTCTTTTTTTTTTGGTTAAAAGCAAATTTTCCGTGCTACTATTAAGGCCAATCGACTGAGCCTCCTCTTGTGTAACAAAATCAGTTCCTTGTGAATTGTTTATTTTTTCAGAATTAT